>NC_052121.1:5655726-5660244 GCF_012273895.1 Zerene cesonia | reverse complement strand
TTATATCGTTCTAGATAGGTCACCTGGTGGTTCAAATGACCCGTAATTTTTTCTATATGGGCCTGTAGTCTATTATGTGTTAAAAGATTTTTATAGATAACTTTGCCAGTATTTCATAGTACGTATATGTTATCTGTGTTAATACTACATTATTATACCTTTATTTTTAAATGAATTATGTCGACTACGAATAGAGAACCTATTATTTATAATTAGATATTTGTTCAAATTAGAAAAGCAATTATCTATATTGAACCGGTAAAGTTAAGCCCCAATACAATTCAGTACAATATTGGATAATGAAAAAGCAAGAATTGGATTCAAGCTCCGATAAGCCCCAGGGATTTCTCGTATCCACCATGATTGACGTTTACATAAAATATGATGTTCTTGTGTGAACTGTAAAGGTGCGACTGCGGAAGGGGCTGGTTTTTTAGGTCGTGCCTGTCAAATACACAATATTTACTAGCTTTCTAAAACCTTGATATTGAAAAGGCAGATAGTTACATAAAGGGCCTACATAAAGGACGTAGACTCGTTATTTTATGTTTATTGCTATACGTATATTATATGAATAAATAAATGTTACCATATTATACCACACATTATATTTATCATAATAATTTTTCTTATACTAACTACCAAGAACTGCCACGAAGAAATTACAGTTATAATAACCAAATGACATTTTACTACAATTTATGCTTATGATATAATAATAAAAATTTGTAATAACGTTGAAATTGTGGAAACAACAGGAATAGGGAAAAATATAATAACTGCCGTTGACCAGCAGCAGCGTCGACACGGTTTTCATTCACGGAGAGCGAGTTCAGCGTTTTTCATTAAATCCTCATTATTGTCAATAAACCAACATTTATAATTATTTTAGCTGCTATGTATACGCGCTATAATTAATAGATATTGAATTAAATATCTCCTTATAAAGTTTATGTTTAGCAAAATGCTTTTAATTGATTTAAGATTATGTAATTATAAACAACAATCTTCTGAATTGTTTCATCAAGATGTCGAGTACGTAGCTACCTACTTCGTTTAATAATTGCTAAGTTAAAACAAAATTTTCGGTTGCTTAGAAGAATAATAAAGTTAGAAAGTTGTGCTAATGATCTAATTACTGTTGTGTATTTTATTTTCTTTTTTTAAGCCCTTTGTAATTAAATTAAACATTTTAATAATTAGTTCATACCTATTGGTTAATGTGTGTCACTATTTATAAGATAGGTAATCTAATATTAGGTCTAGGTAGATATAGGCTAATGTGTTTAATAAAAACAACTTGTGACTGAAAGATTTTAACAGATACAATAAAAAACTGTTAAACATAATATTATTGAAGAATATTAAACCTACCTAACACTTTGCTCGTTAGTAGGAATTTCATCACGGTAAATAACCACACAGGTACCTACAACAGTTATTAATCTTTTTCAAGTAGGGCGTGCTCAATCTTGGACCTCATCAACACTTTGATGGGATAATAATCAAGAATTGTGATAAAATAATTCTCTAAAATATATAATCAAAGCATAACTTTCTTAATTGCCTCTTTGATGTTTAAATATCTAATTTGAATACGGACCTACCGGCTAGTTATATCGTAGTGCACGATCAAATTGAAACATCCTGCGCTATAAACCTAGTTATAGTCAAAATATGATTTGATACCAATCTAATATATTATATTGCTTTCGCAATAATTAATACCACTAGATTGGCGGAAATAACGAAAACATTCAGACTACGGCTTATTTCGTATAGGGACTTATTTTTGTTTAAAATTCATAAGCATGTATACCCAACTGAAATGCGATAGCTCTTCTGTTCACTTCAAAAAGTCGAGGGTAACAAATGCTGGCGGAAACTGGGCTAGGGTGAATCGTTAAGATTTCTGATAAGCAAATAACCCCATGAAGTCACTATTACACTGTTGTATAGGAGAATGAAAAATGTTTCGGTTTGTTATTAATGATGCTTTCTTCCCCAGATTTATTTTTGTACATTAATGTATATATTCATTTCGCTAGTTAAATATAAAATAATATAAAAGTCAATCAAAAGTGAAAGCTTTGAAGGTATATAAAGATACTTTATAAACTAGTCTTTTTAACTGTAAAGATGAAATGAGATTTTATATTATGTGTCTGTTCCTACTAACGCTTTTGAGTATGTATGCAATTTTGAATCATGCCAGGTTTTAAATAAGGTAAATGAAAATAACTCAACGAATAAAGAACGTCCGCATTTATAAAGATGCGCTTCAATAATTAAATTCAAGTAGTACTTCTTCCGTTAGCCATACAGTTTCTTGTTCTGTTTATACTTGCTATAATAATATAAAGCTGATTAGATTGTTTGTTTGTTTAATATCAAGAACTCCCGGACTTATTTAAAAAATTCTTTCAGTTGAGTGCTACAGCCTGTAAGCCTACATGCTATGTATTTACCAAGGACGAAGCCGGGGCAGACTGTTAGTAATCTATATCTCAAATATTTATAAATAAATAAGTGTCTATAAACTACGACACATCGACACATCGAACAAGAAAATAGTATATATTCAGCGTACATTTTAACGGTATATCTCTAATATCATATTACATACCTAATAACGTACTTAAAACTGAAGAGTTTGTTTGAATACGTAGGCTATATTATATGTACCACGGACCGCTAGTATATGATAAAGGATTTATATAATGGTTATGAGTTAAAGGCATTAATCCCCAGGCGGTATAAAATTTTCTCCCTATCATTTTCATTTACAACCAATCACAGTATAATATACCATAT
Source organism: Zerene cesonia (assembly GCF_012273895.1). Lineage (NCBI taxonomy): Eukaryota > Metazoa > Arthropoda > Insecta > Lepidoptera > Pieridae > Zerene > Zerene cesonia. The sequence goes on along the minus strand of NC_052121.1, from coordinate 5,657,430 downwards.
CAGTAACTATGCCAGTAGCCGAAGTAGTAGCCCTACATGCGAATCGTATTTAATAGCGTAATTTTATACGAGTTTCTTTTTCAAGGCAAACAATTATCCATCGCGTGCTTTCGATAAGGAATAAAGATCAACTGCCCTAAAGTGTGAGAAAACCCGTTATGTAAAATGTATTGCAAACTTGATATTTGTTCAAATATAGCTAGGCCGGAGCTTAAAGCTTTTGAAATTAGTGAAAAGGGAAGTAATGGTAAGACCCATGGGAAAAGGAAGAGAATATCACAAAAATTAAAGGTAAAATAATGTCTGTTACGGTCGATGCGAGTTCGTGAAGTGGAAGGGGTTGAGTTGAATTGATATCTCTTTTTCTATAAAAACTACGAGTCATATGAAAATACTAATGAGATCTATAGCTTTTGCAGTAAATTAAGTATTTTCACACTGTCTCAGAATTTGTGCCAGACATTCTAAAACTATTTTTTAATATTATATTCTAATTTTTAGTTTTAACAAGAAAGCACCCTCATATACAATCAGAAATTCTCCCGAGTTTTGTTTTTTGAACCTTCTGGTAAAAATACGCTTATGGTGTAAATTTTCTCATTATTTATTCTTTATCAGCAGCCTTAGCTGCTTTACTATTATTAGTAGTCGACTTGTATTATTTTATTACAAGTCAAATTTAAATTCCAATTTTTTGTATCTATTATATTAGAAATGCAAAAGTAACTCAATACAAACTCCGACACACAACCAGTGTGTATTTCTTAAACTGTTGCACTGATTTGAATTAAATTTGGTACAAAGACCGTTTGAAACCTAAGAAAGAACAGCTCAATTAGTAGTTTTATTACGGAAATCCTACGGGAACGGGATCCGTGCGTGTAGAACCCGGAACTGTCTTTATTTTCCTTCGACTATCAGGCTGAAGCCTCGGACGAAATGCTAATCAATAATAAATAACTCACCTAAAGATATATTTACAATTTCATAATAAACATTTGATGCCTAAAATCACCTATAAACGCAGCCTAATAAGGTTCAGGTTAAAATATGTAGGTAGTAAGGTAGACCAAATATATTTCATACTCCTATATTTATTAATGAAAAACTTCTTAAGGACTTTCAATAATAACTTTTTCGCGTCCCGTGTCAAAGAAATCAAACTTAGTGCTCACTTTGTATACATATGTATGCAGTTGTGTGTTATTCAATAAAAGGATTAATTTAAAAGGATCGTATCTATTTTATGGAATAAACGGAACATATCTCTGTAAGGATAAGTATTTGGTAAACTACAATAGGTTAGGTAATTCAGTAGGGATAAGGTCACAAATTTCGTATTTCATAATATTTTATATTTATCACATTAATAATATCCAATAAAAATGATTTATAATCATCACAAACAAAGAGATAATTAATTATTGTTTATTTTAACAATTCTGTTGATATTAAGTATCTACCATTAAACGTCCCACTTTTGTAGCTTTCAACGGTATCCAACCATTTTCAATAAACGAGGACAAACCCATTTCCACACAAAGAAACTAATACCCAACTCATCAAGGGGAACGGTTTCAGTGGTTTTTATTTTTCTCCTGTAATTATCACTATTTCTCATTATACATTATAACAATTGGTAATTTACAAGTTCACAGATACGATATGAGATTCATACGGTACACACCTTCTTTATAATAAAAA
>NC_052121.1:5616367-5654726 GCF_012273895.1 Zerene cesonia | reverse complement strand
ATACAAGTATATACGAATTTACAGCTAGGTAGGCCACGTTTCCTAGGTGAACCCCCTAAAATGACTGGACTATAAATAGAATGTATACGACGTATAAAATTAAAAAGTAAAAAAAAAAACACATTTGATGACGTTATAGCTTGCAAACACATGTTATGTGTATATCTATATTACATATAACTATTCGTAACGTAAAGGCAATAACTTAGGCTTAAGTGTAATCCTGAAGTGATTATATATTTTCTTTACTTATTTATAAATATGGGAAGGATTCGTTTTTGAAATACAAACGAATTGTTTTTTTGATATTGGAGCTATACTTCGTGGGACAATTTCATCAATTGCCTTTAATTCTTCGATCAACAATACCACCTTTAATTATTGACCTAAATGTTAATATACAACGCCAATAGAAGTTTTATCAAGTTAAAAGCGACACAATAAATAATTATCTCGTTATAAAGATTTTAATTCGTCTTATTTGATTGGGTGATTTTTATAGGACTGGATGACCTAATTAATCAGTGAACTGTAAAGCAATAACTTCAAATTAAATAAATATTTATGTTGTCGGCTTAAAAGTAATTATATTATAAAATGATTTTATTATAGCGTCAGGTTTGATTTTCCTGTAATTCTCGGGGCCTATAATAATAGCTCTCAAACTTTAATGCCCGCGCTTACAATATTGATGACTTGCGCTACGCAAAATCAATGAAATACATTTCAGGGCACTAGGAAATGAGTAATCATAAACGGACAAAAGCTTTTTATACATATAGTTCGCTTTTATATAGGAAATAATGCATAAACATGGCTGAGTAGTACCTTACTATCTATACTAATAAAATAATACTGAAGTTTGTTTGAATAAACGAGCTAATCTCGGGAGCTGTTGGTCGAAATTTGAAATCGCTTTCAATTTTAGATATTCGCTAGAACCGCTGGTCAAATCAAGTGTGGATGTGTGTGATATAATTGGTAAAACATTATATATTAGCTGCGCCCCGGTTTCACCCGCGTAAGTCTGTATCCCGTAGGAATATCGAGATAAAAGTTGCCTATGTTTCATTCCAGTTGTCCACGTTCCAAATTTCATTGCAATCGGTTCAGTAGTTTTTGTGTAAAAGTTGCATCCATCCTCAGAAACTTTCGCATTAACAATATTAGCAGGATAGGATAGGATATTTGATTTTGAGTTTTACCTCACCACCATGTGGACTACCTCTATAAATTTATGAAACAATTTATAATATTAGTAGGATAAAAGCTCTTCCTCACGCCGTCTGCGAACTGTTTATAATATGTTGCAATAGCCTTTTGTATAAACTATAACATCTCCTTCGTGCTGTAGACTTCGTATCGTAACAACGTCAATAACATAGACTATAATAGTAAAATATGTAAATAATTTTTATGTTACTGATTAAACATATTATGTAAGTGGAATACGTATTCGGTACTCAACAATTAAAAGTTGAAAACAACGTCTACCTACTCTATAAACTTTATTTACAAGTGCTTATTTACATTATCAATCCTTAATTTTTTTACGGATGACCAACCGAATATTCATAATTTATACACTAGGAGTAGGAGTGTCCAAAATCGAGAACTTTATGAAAGTTTTGCTACGCCCGCGCCGGGTCCTGCGGTTTCTTCAATGTTGTACGTCCACTTCATACGACCATGAAAAGACTGAAACTTCATAAAGTTTCAGTTCATGCAAAGACGTATTTTGAAACCAATTTAATTAATGCCACTTAGTGTAAGCAACTTGTTTGTATTTACATCATAGAAACTTATTTCCCGCCTCAACTGTATTCACTGTTTTATACAAAATTTCGGCGGAAATTGTAGTTCCTATTAAGTATTGAAATCATATATTTAATGAAAATGTTTATTAATTTAAAATAAAAAACTTATAAATACTGTTGACAGATGAACAGTAGAGTACAACACAGAAAAAACTTACCTTTATAGTACGAAAATAGTTAAGGGTAGTTCGAGTCGAATGCCATGTGTTGACGCGATCGCAAAGTGGAGTCAGGTCACAAGGCAGGCAGCGTGCAGCGCGGCGGAGTCCCGAGGCGGCACTACCGCGCCCGCCCGCCCCCACTGCGAATTCCTCGCCGTGATTAATCGCCGAGCCACCTGCGGAGCCTTTGTATACCACTAATGTGTTCCTACTCTAAACAATTCTCGATAAAATACAAGTGAAACAGTAACAATATTTCAGTCGATGATAACATGAATCCACATTGTTAGACGTTATTAACATCTAGCAAGAAACACGTCGAATGCAACATAAAATAGGTTTTCTGAAGTTGAATTCTTTTCCATTAATATGCATGAAGCACGTGAAAAAGAGTGCAGCATATATATAAGGTCAGTATGAAAGTATCGTTTTATAGTGGACTCTGCGATGCAAAGAAAATTTGCAGAACACTGAATATAAAGTATAATATGTATACCTTTTTAATCTACTTCTAACCTACCCACGCCGCCACTCTTTTTGACTAGATCGTCTACGAATTTATGAATTCATATCTTATTTACTGTGAGAGAAAGTGTGTGTTTGATTCAAATTTATGTGTACAAATGCTAATGGTTATAGATAGGTATCACTATTACGTGAGTACCACGGAAGTGTTCTCAACAATCTTTACTTTCATAATATGTCATATGAGGAATTAAAAAATTCACCAATATATATATAATAGATAAAGAAGCACCTTCAGCGATACAAATGTTCAATATGACTGTTCCACTGTAATGTCTCCTAAGAGATAGGATATTACTTTTGAAATAAAATAAATCTCGTTACAGAATATTAATTACTATTATTAATTTCACATTGTATCGTATTACCCATAAAATTCATTCTACCTGAATAGGTATATATTTGTTAAATTACTTATATTGGGTAAGAGGATAAAACGAAAAATTGACTTAAATCATATATGTAAATCATTTCTAAAACTATATTTCGTCCGGTATCCGTAATGTATCAGTGTAATTTTTCCTCCGGTCGGTTCTCTACAGTATTTTAGTAGGTAAACGTACGTACCTAAACTAAAATTTAACAGGCCGTGAGGAAATTGAATCATTTTCGGATTATAGAGCCAGAACATACATCGGGTAGTTTTCACAATATCTTGGTAGATAATGTTTTACCTAAGCAAAGTTCTATACAATAAATTACAATTTTGTATTCGAAATAATGTATATCCGAGTAGTTTTTTAATTTCTTCTATGTATGACTGTTGGACTTTAGTTTGAAACCTTCTATTAATGATATTTGTAAAATTTATATTTTTATCATCATCATCATCATCATGATTTTCATCAATTATTGAATAAAAATTTTACAATTTTTATCATAATTATTGAATATTCTACTATCGGCGTAGCTTATTAACATCGCACGGGGCAAACTGTATCTCGTGATTAGAACGACGCTCAGTTAATATTCATTTATATTTAATCCGGTATCCGCCTATAGTAACAAAGCAAAGAAAATAATATAACACATATCGTGAACATTGTGGAGCATGAAGGCCACATTTCTAATGCTGGATACTGATTGCTGCATTATATTATGTGGGTCATTTGCATAAATGCAAGGCGCAATTGTTGTACAATTTAGAATTTTTACCAACCTCTGTTTTGTTTCAAGTGTTCATATCAGATAACAGTTTTTTGCGAAATGACGGGAATGTAAAGAGATAATTGGTAAAATGTGTACCAATTCCTACTTAAAATGCATTTTCAAATGTTATGAAGCTGGTGCAAATTTTGCATTGAATTGCATCAAAAGAGTTTGCGATATGACTAAACTCTATATTGTAGGTATAAAGGATATACGTTAATATATTTACAATATGTAGTAACTATATATTTGTAATAATAAAGAAAAGAGCGTTATATCCTTGTGTGAATATCCGATGGATTCTTAGTATTTTAATTTCTTTTTATATCTATATATATAAAATTCTCGTGTCACAGTTTTCGTTGCCATACTCCTCCGAAACAGCTTGACCGATTCCTCTGAAATTTGGTAAGCATATTGGGTAGGTCTGAGAATCGGCCAACATCTATTTTTTATCCCGATATTCCTACGGGATACGGACTTACGCGGGTGAAACCGCGGGGCGCAGCTAGTTTTAAATAAAATAGTTAACTAATATTGAAAGTACATTCCTTGGGTTGCTATTGTTTTAATTTGTATATAAATCAAAGGAATTATTGCATAACTTGAAAGCTTCCATCATTCCTTAGTCGTAAACGCTCCATTGTTCAACCAGGACAAGTTGCGGCAAGTCACTAGTATTCAGGTGTACATAATGGCCTATTTTCTAATGGTACGAATACCTTTAGAAAACAATTCTATAGTCTATAGTAATATTTCTCTGAACCGAAATTCTATTCATCTGGGCAGCTTCGATTGAACTTACCAACTGCACAGGATATATATTACTAACATCCGCCCACGGCTTCGCCCGCCTAGTCAAAGAAAAAGGATAGACAGTCCCGGGTTATTAACCGCACAGTTCCCGTTCTCGTGAGACTTCCGAGATAAATACTATGTTCTCACTCGGGTCTCAAACTAACTTGGTTTGAGACATCTGGCGCAACATAAAAACTTTACTCGTTCTTTGAGATATGGAACGCATTCCAATACCATTTGCTGTTTTAAAATTTTAAATAAGTCCATATTTATTGTACGCATTCCAAAGCTCGAAACTGAGACCGGACTTGATGTGAGGAATAAACTAACCACTATACCACAGGATCCTAAATAGTTACGTAAACAATAACATAACCGATGAGGCAGTCAATTTAGCAAATATTTGGGTGTATTGAAGTCCAGTCTAACACACATTAATCATCATCATCGTTTTTGACCCTATGACCCCTTCGTATCTCAAAAATAAGTTTAACTTCCTACATTGTGAAAATTATTCCCTTCGTTGAGTGGACAGGCTTGACCTGTGCATACCTTTTCACTGCACGCACTTCTATGGTAACTCTTTTATAATCACTGCCATAAATCTCTGGAAGGCATTGCCGATAAATATAAGACACACACTCTACCTAGATTTAAAAGCTTAGCACGATGTCATTATTTAGATGTATTATTTTATTTATCTTACTTTTGACTCGGTTATAGTTTTTTCTACTTCATGATAATTATTCCTTTTTTAACTCACTATGTAGGTTTATATATTATAAGATATTATTATTTATGTATATGTTATAATCAAGTTATTTCATTTGTTATATTTGCGTATACTTTTTACCTACCTCCTTCTTGGTTACGTTGCTATAAATCTTTCAATTGTTTGTCTGGTAGAGATCACTTATAAGCGATAAAGCCGCTTTCTGTGTTGTATCTTCCTTTTTGTTTAAGCATAAGTTTTTTTTTGTTTGCACAGTGTTTGAATGAATAATTAAATGTGAGTACCTTAAAATTTCACTCTCTATCAAACAGCAGCAACCAGACGACGAATTTTCTATAAATTTGATTTTGACAGAGACGAACAATAGGTACAATAGTATTATAATTTACTAGACGCTCGTTTCGGCTCCGCCCGGATACCAAAATTCTTCTTTCACCTCAAATAAGCATTAATCGGGATAAAAAGACAGCTTATATCCTGTCAGTATTACATTGTGATTGACGGACAAACATTGAAACAAACAAACGTTCACATTTATAATATTAGTGTGATTAAATTACTCGTATCTTTTTTACAAAACGATCAAAATACGAAATTGTATTAAATATTATCAAAGATTTATTTCGAAATAAGTATATCGGTGATGGTAATAAGTATGTACAATATTATGAATGTTAATAATGAAACTCATGAATATCAAGTATTTTGTTTATTAGCTATCATTAAAAGGCCACAAAAGTTTTATATAGTTAGTCTCAGTTGAAATAAAATTTACAATCAGTACAAATAACTTTATCACATACATATCAAAATAATAATAAAAAAAGATTCTTACTGAAATGCAAAGAAACTGCAGCGTATAAAAGCTATTATAAACTAAAATAACTTAAAATATACAATAAAACTAAAATATTTTTGTATTTATATCAAAAATAATAAATAATAAAACACTCTTCATTATACTTATTAGTAATGGCACTAGTCATATTAGTTTGTATTTTTTTTTTCATTTAAGGCACCAATTTAAGTTTGGAAGCCAGGTTATATTTAATTTTCCATAATTCATTATACGTCTACACCCAAATTAATAAATAGAGGCAGTTTTGTGCTCAATCATACATGACAATATATGTAATATCAAAATGTTAAAAATACGTACATAATAGAGTACATTCTTATTATAAAGATCATTTCGGTTAAAATAATTAAGAACAAACAAAATTAGTTGTATAATTCTCTGAAACTTATCGTAGCATAGTCATCTACTTACACAGTTACATTCTACACACACACACATACACATAAGTACAAAAGCGTACTATATAAAATATAACATGAGATTAAAACAGACCTTACAAATACGAATTGGAGAATCGTTAAATAGAAATAGCTGTTTCTTTATTGCTACTGTGTACAAGTTCGACAAATATATCAAAGGCACATTATAAGGCTTATTTAGCATCTATATACTCGTGTCTAAACATTTACAAATACACGATTTTTTCAAATACTGACTTTACATTTATATGTTATTAATAATGACTATCTGAACTACATTTTTTCAATTTCATTTATTGCTTTATGACGTCGAATGTTTTTATTTTCCGGCGTACGTGGGATTCTTGAAGGTCGACGTCGCTTGTTTGTAGATAGGATTTTCACCCTGCAATAAAAAAGTAAGATTGCTTATCATCGAAAACAGGTTCACTACGTGATAATGAATGTAATACTACATTGTGCGTTCAAACAAACAAACTCTTATGCTTTATAATATTAGTATAGATTTAATACTTATACATAAGTTCCTCTACTAGGCAAAAGCTTCGAATTATATCTGGATCATACAATTATCTGCTTATTACAAAAAATTTATAATCTGGATCAACACAAGAAACTATTTTTTTATCTGATAACTTGTAAGTTAAACCATAAGCTGTAGAAGTGTAAAAATTATAATAATCATGTTGGGTACAAATCTAGTTAATGACTCATGTAATACTAAATAAAATGTTAATAAATGAGTACAATAACCTTGACGCATTGCACTCAACTTATATTAGATATCCATCGGCAAATACAAAGAATGATGACCTCATGTATTGATGAGTAAGTGCCTTATGTTATTTAATAAAGCAAATAAGTTATTAATTTTGAAGAAACAAAAAAAAAAACAACAGCTTGAAACTAAAAAAGAACTTGATATTTTGTAATTCTTAAGTAACGAATGCCATCTCTGTAATGCCTGTCAAGCAAACCAAGCTATTTATCAATCACGCCGCATTCAACATTGTTTACAATTATTTTTCTTAGTTTCTGTCGATGTGGCCTGTAGTTTCTTTTTTTCTTAATTCAATGTAAAATCAAGCTTACAACGCTCGCAAAATACAATCCATACAAATGCGAAATTGTGTTTTTGACTTCCCTCCACGTCGCAACGGAGCGATGTTACAATATGATTGTGTCTGGAGATGGTCTAGAGGCAAGAGAGTGACATAGTCTTCTTTTAAACATCTCATTACCATCGAATTTCCCTTGACTGCGCGTGGGAAGGTGCGATCGGAAGGCCAGTCGAGGCTATATACTCACAGTGTCCCACTTGGCCATCATGCGCTCCTTCTCGAAGCGCGCGAATTCGCGGCGGTCGTGTATGGTGGTGACCATCTTCCACAGCATCAGCAGCGCGAGACCGACCAGCACGATCGCGGCGATCACGCCGAGCACTATACCCAGGATGAATACCTGGAAAACGTTATGGTGAATGACCAGTTTCGTAGCTATCAGGCGATTGCCAGAAAGTGTTAATGCAGTACTAATTCCAGTGTGGGAGAGTGATGGCGCTAGACGCCCTATGTTGCACTGTCATTCTTCCACTTTGGAATTCATCTTAAAAACTTTATATTACTAGGGGACTACCATAGCTTCTTTTAAAATGACAAATAAAGTGTTAAATTTAAGCATAAAAAACTGTTAAATAGTTCATCTATCATAACCAGCCCTGAATGCTATAATAATGATCTGCAGTCTTATTTTATAATTAGATGAATATTTTTATTTCTGTAACTATAATATACACAGACTTTTCATATTATGCCCATGTTGAACAGTAATATCGAGCTTTCATGAATTTAAAAGTACCTAACTAATAGTCTTTTGTTTGTTCATTTTTATCATTTTCATTTCTTTCTTTCTAGAAAACCTTAGAGGTATATGTATATAAACATTGCATAGTTTTAGAAAGAAACCTTAAATACACACCTTCCTTGGACATTCATGCTCCTTCTGCGCTCGGATGTGCACAGTCTTGGTGTCGTTGTATGAGTACACATACACGTACAGACAGTCCTCGTCGTCGTAGAAACTACACAAGTGCTCGTTCAATGTTTCGTTGGCTGAAGAAATCAAATTCATTAAAACGTTATTAACTATTTCTCACAGACAACATCAGTATGGAGATAAAAGTATGTATATCATTACTTATTTATATAATAAAAATAATAAATCTTTATATAATTTTGTGATGCCTATTTAAAACCGATGACTTACTTATCTCAATTATCTGTAGTTGTTTAATATAGTATTTCATATCCATTCAAAATCTTGCTTTAAGTTTGAAAAATGTTCGTTCATAACGTCGTACTGTACTACAGCTAAGGGTTCAAATACTGACCTATTTTAGATTATTTTTTGTTGTATAACAAAAAAAGTAATCTCTGAACTTCAATCGTCTAACTATCACGGCTCATGAACTACAGTCTGGGGAAGGACAGTAAGGGGGTCTCGATTTATCCTTTTGGTACGGAACAACAAAACAAAAAAGCCCCCTCACCTTCGATCTTGCCCTCGACGAGCTCCGGGTAGAGCGCGCAGTCGCCGCAGTCGGGGCCGGGCTGGTCGGGGCGGTACAGCGGCCCGCGCCGGTGCACCTCGCACAGCACGCAGTGCTTGAAGTCCTCGCACCGCCCGGGGCACGTCTGAAACGTTGCGTTTACACGAGATTTATGACCGGTTTTTTATATTCATAACTGGCTGTTGCCCGCAGCCTTTTTCAGCCTTTGCCTGCGCGGTTTCAATAAATTTTCATGGTACAAACTTTCATCTTTTTCACATAACATCAAAATTTATTAAATTCCATTATTAGTTAAAAATAAAAGTGACCTTTATAAAACGTTAACAGATAGCTACGTCATAACACCTGCATGCCAAATCCTGTCCGATCCGTCCATACCAGTGGTTTGGGCTGTGCGTTGAAAGATCACTGTCAGTCAGTCACCTTTGAGTTATATGTATTTAGATAGGGCAGCGCTTGACCACGTTCTCGCCTATTTTGTTTTTTATGGTATTGTCTAGCAAAAAGCAGACATGTCGCCTGGTGAAAAACGAACCACGCCACCATTAAACACCCACTCCGCAGGGAAGTGAATGTGTTGCTGTCCTCAAATAAGTATTGGACGATTTAGTATCCTAAGCAAATACGGAAAACACGTCTTCATTTATAATTAGCTTTTCATATAGGATCTCTTCTTAAAAGACGGCATGTTATAAGAGATCGGAAAAACCGCCTATATATTATGTATAACCTGTATAACCTGATGGTAAGCTGAAATGTGGCCTCAGATTGAACGCGCATTTCTAGAAGGTACCCATCGGGGAACACAGACTCAAGGAAGAATGTTCCAGCCCCTTCCGGTTCGAATAAAGAATGAAAGCTTGACTTGCTTTTTCATCTGGCAGTTAAAATAACATATACGTATTACTACACATGAAACACAAGTGTCTACAAATTATGTATGAAATTTGGTGTCGAATAATTACATAGCCTTGGGATATTCATATTTTATAACAATATTTTTTTTGGCTCTGATAATTTACAAGTAAAGAATCAGTTGAAAATGAACTCACGGGACAGTTATCGCAGAACTTTCCAGTGTAGTGTCTGTCGTCGTCTACGTTGCACACGCACTGGCCGCATACGCATTTACCATTTCCGCTGCAAATTTTTCCATTCTCTGCAATCAAAAGTATAGCTTTATACATAATTCCTTTTGTACCTAAGAGATAATCTCTTTGAGTTGACACCGTTTGCAGCTCACATTAAGAACACATATGCTTAATATTTTTATACCAAAATAAATTGCGTTTTTATGAGAGTTACAAGTTACTTTTTTTTTTTAAATCAAAGCTGCCAAAAAAAATGTGTTGATTGTTTACTGTTTAGTGAGCAGCGTTATGTTACGATTAAGTGTAGATAAAATCAACATTTTTCATAGAAGTTCAAAATCAAACTCAACATTTATTTATTCAATTAGATTTTAAAAAACACTTTTCAATCGACCTCACACAGTTTTAACATTTCCCACCACGTTTCGCCTAAGTAAGTTGTACCAACCGGGCGATATACAGGCGCTCTGGTCCTTGAGGCACTGGCACGCGGGCCCGGTGTACTCGGGCCGGCAGCTGCACTTGCCGCACACGCACTCGCCGTGCGTCGGCCCCGAGCAGATCTGCCCGTGGTTCATGTCGCACGTGAAGTTGTCGCACTCGCAGAACGGCCCCGATATCACCTTAAACAACTTGGAATGTTAGCACATGCGCTTCTTTTATTTTTATAAATTTTTCTTTGCAGAGTAAGCGCCTTATTTACAATTTGCCCAGTTTAGTTCCAACTAACTTCTGAATCGTGTTATTTAACATACTTTTACTATGTGTGCATGCTTTCGATGACAGTTATTATTTATTTATTGTTGTACGATTTCTCACATCACTGCAGCCTAAAACATGTGAGATAATACGACTTAAGATTAGACTGTAAATGGCGCTACATATAATCGGCCATCGATCAGCAGCCAGCACGGCGGGTCACCTTGAGCGGGTCGTCCATCTTGTTGCACTCGCAGACGCCGCAGATGCAGGTTCCGCGGTTGGAGCAGAGCGGGCCGGCGGTGGCGTTGGTGGGGCGGCAGCCGCGCTCCTGCTCCAGCGACACGCCGCTGTGCGCGGAGCACTCGCAGCTCTTGCCGAAGCGGCCCGGGTGGCACACGCACACGCCGCACGCCGATATGCCCTGCCCGCTGCACACCAGCGGGCTGTCGTTGTACGCCTGCCGTTGGGAAACAATACTTTGTGTGAAATTAATTAAACGCAATTAACCTCTCCTAGTTAATACTGATATAATTTGAAAAGAGTAAATTAAATTCACTTAAAACATTCATTCAATTCTAAAACCTTCCTCTAGAGTCTAGACTCACTCAATCCATAGCTTAAACATTTAAAATAAATACGCGACTTTTTTTATATACTACTAGCTAACCCCGCAAACACTGTTCTGCCTTACTTTAATCATTTAGGTGTATGAAAAATAAATTTTGGTCGATTCTCAACTATATCCGATATACACAAAAATTTCATAAAAATTGGTCCAGCCATTTCATAAGAGTATGGTAAGTAACATTGTAACACAAAAGTTTAATATTTATAGAATAGACATGTGGTGAAGAATTATATAAACTTACATGATGTCCAGGATGTTCACATGGACAATCGCACAGCATCTCCAGCTCGACTGTAAGACTCTCAGACACACCCACTGGATATATAGTGAAGGTTTGCTTCCACTTGTTGCGGTCCTTGGGGCATTCCTTTAGTGTGATCTCAGCTGTGAACTCTACGACGTCTCCTACCTGATGTGGATAAATAAGCTTGTTTAAAAAGTTGGTATTGCTTTCAACAATATTAAAAAAAAAATTAAATTACATACATATTGATTTATACTTGTTACTTCTTATACTGTTATCCTAAAAAGTAACTTATTATTCCTTACCTTCAAACCATCACACTTGTTTGTTTGTATAAGATTGTCTTTACTTCCAAGGCACGAAGAATAGTACAATATTTGGACGGCGTCACTTGAGGTATCTTTCATTTCAACGGTTGATGTGATTTTCTGCAAGGACATTTATTTTGTATAACTTTTTCAAATATATTTCTCACAATGAATATCCAAAAATTATCTACATTGTTAATATTAATCATTATTCTTTATCTTAACAAAAGAATACTTAAATACTTAATGTAATAAAACCTTCATAAAAGTCTGACTACTTACATTGTATTGTTCCCGAACCAGGTCCACAACATTGTCAGAGTCATCACTAAGGATACCACTGCTGGAGCCCTCAATGTGTTTGCTCAGTTGTTCGTACACGCTAATTTGTTCAGCCGTTACTGCGAATATCACGTTAATAGCGTGTTCTTTCACCTGTTGACAATTGAAAACCTTGTTAAAAATAGACATAATTACATAAATTAAATGGTGTCATTTAAAAAATTTCCAATCGACTTCTAAAAGAGGGGCTCATCAATACCACTTTTTATTTTCACTTGTCACCTCAAAACTTTTGACTGAGTACTCCCATATACTCCCGTCGAAATAGGGTCTAGATCTGACAATTTAAAGACAGTTTGTTTTATGCTAAAAATTATTATTGAGCCATAGGTTTTTTTTATATAGAATTTTTCAAGAAATAACAATATTGTGTTACACAAAAGAGACTATTTCAAACGTCATCCGTTTCAAAAAATGTGTTATATTGTAAAATAAATACAGCATAAATTGACTCAATAAATAAAAAAAATATGTGGAACATTAATGACATACTTATTACTTCTCTTATTTTTCCTGTTGCTTTATTGTTCATCATATACCCAATTAAGCTGAAATTATGAGGTTAAGGTTATAACTTATATGACTAACATTACCTTCAGATTAATCTGAGAAATGCTCGGGTAGTCTTGCAATGTAGAATGAGTATATGAATTATCCTCCATGTGACATTCACCGTCATTAGGCTGCACAATACCACCCAACTGCAATACAAAAATTAAACTACTATTAACATCCAACAAAATCTGATTGAACTGGACCATGCAGAGAATTCAAAATTATAACTCAATAAATGATATATGAACGTTAAAATGTACAAAACTCTGTTAGTTTAACTATTGAATAGGGAAGCGAGTGGGGGACATGTGCTTCTCAAGGAGAAAACTAAAATGTAGCACGCTTCCCTACGGCCTACGCTTGTAATCCCCAGATTGTACTCATTAAGTCAGTAACTTCAGCTATTGCACTCTTCTTGAAAATACTGCATTGATATTTGACTCTCACTGAAATACAATATATTCAGAGGTCAGTATTTTCACAACACAGCAGCAGATATTGACCATGGTATATTTATTACTAACATGTAACATTTACAGGAACACTGTTTCTGCTCGTTTTGTTCACAATTGTTATCATTAAATTGAAAAAAACCCCTGTGTATAGAAAAAAAAAAACCGTAATATTATATCACAAGTCCAATAAATAGACTATACTATACATACAGTCCTTCAACAAAGACATTTCTCTTAAATCTATGATTATACACTCTCAAAATGTACTAGAACTCCAAAACTCCAAACACAATCCACTCCACGTCCAGCTCACCTTTCCATCACCAGCATAATGGAAGCCCGCGTCAGTGGAGAACACGAGCAGTTTCCTGGCATGTTCCCTCCAACCGATCTCCTGCTTGCACACCACGGCTTGCATGATCGCATCGAACCCGCCCTCTGGCGCGTCCAAATTACCCGATACATCTGCGCGGGCTACGGCTTTCTGCAATAGATATAGTTGTTATGTTTTTTTTTTTTTATCAGATAAGATTTTATTCAACTCCAGTTGAGAAAAATGTAAGTTTAAAATAAAATTAATAAACTGGTATTTGATTAAATCGAGATGTTATGATTTTCTCAGTTTTTTTAACAATTCAACTCACAGATTACTTTTTGTTTCTACTAAAAAACAATGAAAATCGTAGATGCTGTGGTTACTTACATCAAAGAAGTCCGTATCATTGCTTAGCGACATTTGATTCTTGTAACCATATGGTGCGGCACAACCATCGCATGGAGAGATGAGACTGAAAATTAAGTAGTAAACTATGTAGAACTAATTTATAAGTGTAAAAGTACAAAAAACCAAGTAATTCATTTTTAAACTTAAGTACAGGCATCAAAAGGAATGTTTGAAAAATTAATTATTTTAAGATAAACAATTTATTTTACAATTATGACCTTGATGCTTTGCAATTTGTTGTGACATATGATATTAAAAAAAATAACTCACTTCTTAGGTACAGTAGACACATAGGGCATGACTAGTTTATCAACAAAGGATCCGAAACCGATCCTGAAATTGGACGTAATATTTCTCATGGTACTAGACAGCAAACTTCCAAGAGTACTGAGCTTTTCTTTGTCGTTCTTCATAGATCTACTCAAGTCCATAAGGTAATACAGATCCACGGGATAGTCCTGCGCTTGGGCGTATGAGAATGTCATTTTTTGCGCTTGATCTACAAAAAAAATATTATAACTTTTAGTTTTGTACAGTTAATATACTTATTTCACTAAATGATCACAACGAAAATGTAAAATAAAAAATAAATAAATGTAAATCTAAAGTAGGTACATTAAAATACAAGCTATGCTGAAAAGAAAATAAAAAAATTAAGCCAAAATCGTACATTTATCATATTAGACTCGAGATCATTAGTTATCTATTTAATATATTGTATGCAGTAAAGAAGCTATTTATTAATGAAAAGGCTAATGATAACTTTATTTTTAACTCGTGCACAAATAAAAACATTAACATATAATAACGATTAAATGACCTCAACAATGCAAGCCCGCCTTATCGTGAGTCACAAACGTTTTCACACTTACTCATCCTCAGCTGGAGTTTAACTCGTTGGGGTTTTATTTGTACGAGGTTTTCACCACCAGCCGCTGCCATGTACCCGCCGCCACCCTTGACATTGCTACTGCTGCTACTACTGCTACTGCTGCTGCTGCTACTCATTGACTCTTCGTAGTATGTGGATTCCATACCCATTCCCATTCGTCCTCGCGCTGTTTTAAATTTAACTTGGTAATTTTTTTTTTTTATGTCACCGTCGGCAATGGAGCTGGTGGGTCGCCAGATGGTAAGGACTACCACCGCCCATGAACATTTGGAGAGGCGTAACGTATTTTGCAGACCTTACGTCTCTACAAATGAATTGCCGACTTCGAATTGAAAGGAATTAAGGAAAGATAGACGAGAGGAATAAAGTAAAAGAATGGAAAGGGTAGGGAAAAGATATGGGCCTCCGCCTCCCCCACTCACCGACCGAAACACAGCAGTGTGCTATTTCACGGTTGTCTCCTATGGGGGTGTGGTACTTCCCCGGTGCGAGCTGGCCCAATTCGTGCCGAAGCGTGCTCGACTACCACAATAAAATAGCTCCCGATTTGTTAATATCATTAAATTACATAAGTAAAAACTATGCTTCTCAATTTGTAATATAAATTTCTAAGATTGTATAATAATAAACGTTTACCTCGAGTTAATTCTCTGTTATACATAGTATCGATAGACTGCTGATTGTCAGGGTTGAATATGTAAGCTTCGTCGCAACCAGCGGTCCCGCCTTCCATTGCGGGGTTGAAGCATCTCGGACCGTTGAACTCAGGGGCGAAGCACCAAGCGCACGTCGGCGTTCGTGCGCAATCGCTGCACGTTGTCTTACTGGAGCATGGGTTCTGAGCCAAGAGCTGTTCTGCTCTTTGACTGTAACATACTGCCAACAGGCAGACCCACACGCAAATTCGGAGCGTATTCGATCGTGCGTTCATTTTCATTTCGATTCGTTTCTTGATCAATGTCTGTGAACAAATATTTATTCATTAATACGAATTCTTCAATCTTATCCTCTCCTACTACAAATATTTACTTACTTATACTTATAATATATGTTTATATTGTATAATGATATTATAAATGCGAAAGTTTGCAAGGATGTGTGTGTGTGTGTGTTTGTTGATTTTTCACGAAAAACTACTGAACCGATTGCAATGAAATTTGGTACGTAGACAGCTGGACAACTGGAATAACATATGGGCAAATTTTTACACGATATTTCTACGGGATAGGAGCTTACGCGGGTGAAACCGCGGCTAGTAATTCATAATTCATCCTATTTCAATTTCCACTGCAGGGACACAAATTTCCTACGAGGTTTACGTTATACGTATTTACGTAATCAATCACACTAAGCAGGCGTTGAAGGCTAGACAATAAATATCACATGTACGACATGTGATATTTATTATGATTGGGTATCGTACCTAGTGCCCGTTCTGGGATAGAACGAGTGGAGCGGTGACTCTGTCGTAAGGGGCGCCAAAATGCATAACGCAAAAGATTACACCTAGTCATTTCCTTGAACAAGATACTGGTTCACTGATGTTCATCATATTGGTAAATAGCAGAAAACTCATGGAATGTTAATCACTAAATACTATAAGCAAAGATTAAAAAAAAAAAAAAAAACGAAAATAATGCGAATGACTCGAGCAAGGATGTAAATCTAAACGCTTATAATTTTAGATATTCCTTTAGTAGCAATGTCCTGAATTTTTACATTATTGATTACTACCACCGGGCCATTATACCAGTCTACACTACCTATACCATATTAGTGTAAAGTCCTTAATGTATATTTGATATTCAATAACAAGAGTAGTGTTATCAAGACAATTTTTAATATTCTGTTTACATTATGTTGTTTGCTTGCTGTTACTGATAAGCGTAGTATTTTTCTGATTCAATTATATTCCGACGCACAATATCAGCATTGAGCTGTAAGGTATAAAAAAGTGAGTTAGTCGAGTTTATGGGACGCTCACGGTAGTTATCCGTACCCGTAGGTGTTTACGGGCGCGGGCGTGTAAGGGCGCCCCCGCGTTACTAACGAGGTCGCGGAATGCCGTAACAATCGGGCCATAATACGGAAAAACGGATTACTTGCACTTCGAGCTAACACCAGCACATTTTTAGATGATAACCGTACGTTACAGCGGATGTGACTAATACGGTTCTAAATAGATATTTATATTTATAATAAAACTCGTATTATGTTGTCACAAAATAATAGGACTTGATTGGAAATTCGATATAATGTATCTCATAAAAGTTTCATTTGCCTAGCCTTTCCCTTAACTTTCGCGATGGATAACATTGTAAATAATGTTGAAAAATAACTGCACCATGAATGCACGTTCTTGACTCCACTCTGGTCCCGTTTGAACGATTTCTTCAAAGTTTTGTTGTTAGGTATACTTAATTCTCAATAAATAAATTTATTCAATAAATTGTGAATACTAAGAAAAAATTGTTATTCTATACTATATATGTAAACTTATGAAATGACAACCACTTAATTATCTTTACAATATTTTATTACTTACCTACATAAAGCACATTATGTACAAAATAAGAGTTTATTGCGGAGTTTGTATGCAGAGTCAATGATTTCGCAAGCTCACTATTCGACCTGACTGACCCAGTTTACACTACAAGGTATAAAGTAATAATTCGCGTTCTTATCACTGCACTTGACTCACTCTCACATTACTAAGAAGGCACACCAATTTGTTATTAATATAATATTTTAATAATTTAAAATTCATGAATGACAATCACTTGTGCATAATACAAATATAAATCTATTTCAATGATATAATTATTATCACAAAAAAAATAAAATTATTCTACGTCCACGAATATCAACAGTTTTTTTTTTTATTATTTTTCGATTACAAATTCGGTCTGCTAGAGAGCGCGCGACCAGACCGTGCCGGATACACGCGTGACTAATTGTACAGAAAATAACTTCGTCAGCGGTGATACAGCGGCGCCGTCACCATGCCTTCTTGGAACCAATACGTGCCAAATCTAAGTCAACACAATAAAACAAGGGTATGACAGCATTAATAGTACCCGAAGACGTAACACAAAGTAATTAAGATGAATGAATTTTTTTTTTTCAAGTTTACCACGACATCAATTCATCAAGGTAAAATCGAAAGAACTGGTCAGAACGATTACATCACAACTAAGCGATGTTAAGACCTTTTTTGTAGTGATAACCAACATATTATGTTAAAAATAGACGTTATATTCATAACATGGGAAATTAATTGAACTCACCTAAAATTCGTCACATGTCCGCTCTACTTACTTCAAGGGGCTTTTTAAGAAAAGTGAATAAAAGCTTTTATGGTCAACAGGTTTACGAATTTTACTTGTTTTTATAAAATAAAATGGGATATTATTTTTATATTAATATCAAAAACAAGGAAATATCTCGTCATGCATTTGTTACACACATTGTTTATGTTTACATAATATTGTTGTTTTAAAACAAATCTGACTATTAATAGAGCTGACTTTTTATTGGCATTAATACGGTATGACTGCATAAATCCTCGCTTTAAGACCTTGTCAACGTTTTATTGACAAAACAGTTAGCTTTGGTCAAGTTACCTTATTAACGTAAGGTAGAACATTTTTTGTCAAAGTTAAACTGCTATATCCCGGCTCTATTTCGCCGATCTCGAAGCGGGTTTCCTTAAACAACGTCGATAACGGTAGAGGGTGCATGGAGGGTCGTTGACCGCTCCCGGCTGGCAGGCGCGGCGCCACCAAACATAAGTCCCTATAAGTACTATCGTACTGCAAGTGTTATTATTATTCATACCGTGCTTTTGATCGACTAAAAACTAGCTCATCTCTTATTTAACTAATTCTCTATGCCATAATAGAACGAAGTTTTACGTAGACTTTAGGTAACATAGTTCAATTTCGGATAAAAAGGCAACAACACAAATTAAATTGACCACACATACTAGTTGCGCCACAAAATAAGATCTAAAAAAATCGACAAGGGAATTGTTTGTTTAGGTAAGATGCGCGATGATTGCCGGCACCCACGTAATTGTTTCAGTATGTAATTTAAATTTTGTATGTATGTAAGTATGTATAAATATATACATTATATTTTTGGGGAACCCATTGATGGGCAAAGCGCTTTTTTTTGTATCCCCCTTTCCATGCTATTATTTTGTTCTGTCTTTATTTAAGATAGGAAAATAATAATTCAATGCATACCTTTATTATCAACCACCTAATATTAGTATTATCAGAAGCTACATATGAAGTTTAAAACTGTGTACAGTTTACCCCAATTTTAGTAGAGAATCATATTTTTCAATTATGTAAATCTAATTTTCTCATAAATGTTCCTATTTCTAATGGATTCTGGGTTAAATAATTATATGACAATTGAAGACTTATTTTTCCATACATTTTTTCTTTAGTACAAAGGCCTATCAACCAGATTGGTTTGTGGAACAATTTTCAACCCTTGTGCTTTTATGTGTTTTGTTGGACAATGTATCAAGGGCTAAAGCTTAATTAGTATACAGTAAAACAACTTAATATCACTTTTTATAGTTGAATATTTATTATGTGAATGAATATTGCTATTCAAGAAAATTAGTTTTTTATAAGGACCACATGAGTGCACCACAAGTACAGTCTCAACAATCGTTAAAATCACAAAGACTCATTAGAACCAAATATTTTTGTACATAAAAATCAGTAACAGTAGTACACTATGCTTGTGTTCTTCTGAAAACCACTCATAATGCAAATACACCTATTTAAAGCAAATAGCGAGAGCACTGTTTACATATGCCTGGTTGTAATTTGGCTTGCAAGTCATCTCACTTTTCATACTAATGTGTACATGCACTATCAGTGCCACTTGTGGCACAATATGCTGGTTCAGATATACAGTGGTTGTTGCACCAATCAGTATATTTGAAATAAATATTGTAGTTATGCATACATTTTTCCATTGCATTGTTTAAATTAAATGTTTTATAGAGAGGAATTAGCAAGGGCATTGTCAACTTTGAATAAATAGTTATCCTGAGCTTAGCTTAGCTTAAGCTAATATTATTAGTTAATATATATTCTTGTATGCCTATCCATAAAATCATCATGGTAACCAACTTTGATACAGTTATACATATAAAGTATAAGGAAGAGAAAATAGATATCAGAAAGATTCAAGAAGAACAACATGGCCAACATAAAGTAAATGATAAGTGTTTAAATGAATTTAATGCTGCATGCATTATTAGGCTAAACGATTCGATTATTGCTTTCCTATACAATTACAATGCGAATGACGTCGTGGGCATAAGATCCAATATTATTGGACCTCTTGAAACATCTTACAACGAAATCTTATCCAAATAACTTCAATGAAATTAAACAAATGGACAGAACGGTTTATTGCTGAAGTGAAAAACAACCGAAGAGCATGATATTATTCTTAAAGCTCAGCTATAAAATGTAGTTTTCCTGTTCACATGTTATACCGATCATATAGTCTAAAATCTTAAAAACCGTAGAGAAGTGTGTGGGTTTGCATAAAATGGTCCGAAATGACTAATGAAAGATGTCTGCAAAAG
This sequence comes from Zerene cesonia, assembly GCF_012273895.1. NCBI lineage: Eukaryota > Metazoa > Arthropoda > Insecta > Lepidoptera > Pieridae > Zerene > Zerene cesonia. The sequence continues at coordinate 5,634,135 of NC_052121.1, read as the reverse complement.
GTGAAACAAATAAATATATAAACACTCACCAGTATGTCTAGAACTTAAACATATTCATCACTTGTAACTATTTACACACTCTTCATAAAGTAATGTTTATGGACAATATATTAAAATTTAGATTACATATAATTAATAGTAAGCTACTATTGCTTGTCTTTTGCTCATTTTATGCTAATTTTGCCTCGATTACGTCAAAATCATAAATAAATACAGACTATATTAAATATTACCAGTACAGATAAGATAAGGAATACGTTCAATTTAAATCAAACCAAAACTGACTATCTAGCTTCTGCTATTAAGGAGTCTACGAGACCAAAAAGCATGTTTATCGCCGATCCACTCCATTAAAAAAAAGAATAATCTCTCACAAACTATATATTCTGTATATACCAAAAAAAAAATCACACAAAAACGAGCTATCTTTCTGATGTTGTTGTCGAATTATTCTTCAAGTAACATAATAATATAATTTATCCTATGTATTGACAGAGCCAAATAGAGACCGCCATTCTTTGTGTGTATATGTAAAAAAAGTATTTTCAATCGCAATATTACTAAACTATTTTATACTGAAGAAATACTACTTGAAAAACATTTGTAGTCTGATTAGTAGTTGAAAATTCAGCTATTGAAATTTATAATTAAAATTCTGATAGTTCAAAAATCCATATAAATATTAACATTATTGTAAAATATGAAATACCAGCATTTGTTTTGTCTTACTTACATATTTGATGAACTCAGAAAAAGCAAATGGTTATGAACGCATCTTTTATACATAAGTTTGTGGGTAGTTGGCGACGAATCGATTTCTTCCTTTATGTTGGCAGTACTTCATGGCCAGCCAATAGAATAACAATTTCAGGCCTTTCTTCTTCAGAGAATATGGCCGACATTTAGGTACTGCTGTCATGAAGATTTCCCAGTGACAAATTTTAACTTTGTAGTTCTTCATGCACGGTTTTATGTTCCATTAACGTTTTATTTTTTGTAATTCCGTAGACCGTATTTAGTGTAAGCTTAATTGTTGTAAAATATGGCGGCTGATCGTGAAATAGCTGCTGAAGACAGCATTAGAGTCGTATGCCGATTTCGGCCCCTCAATGACTCTGAAGAAAAAGCTGGTTCAAAATTTATTGTGAAATTTCCTTCAGGGCCCGATGACAACTGCATTTCTATAGGGGTGAGTAAAAAATTTTATGCGTGCATCAATATTGACTTCCTCTATCATCGCCCTAATTTAGACCATGATGACTAATACTTTACGGCTGGTGTTCACCTGCTACGAAATGGCCTTTCTTTTTTATTCCGCTTGGTTGACTATGATCGCAATAGTGAAAATTTGAAGATTCCCGATGTGTTTGACGCAATATTGGAGTGAGAATCCTTTTCTGTCGAAAATCAATACAAATAGTTTTCCGACCTTGACCTGAGAATTCTTAGGATTGTAAGCCTTTAAATAATTTGTCCATTGTTTACTTTATGTTTTAAAAACAAACAATAATCTTAAATCCATTATTCCGAAAACAGTAAATGATTTAAAATTATTTATATTTTTGTATGTATGTATGTTATTATTTTTTTAATATTATTTGAAGTGCATAAAACAAATAGAATTTTCATTTTATACTGTATGTGTTTAATTTCTGCCAAGTCTACACCAACTGATCTTATATAATTTATTAAAAAAAATATGCTTATTCAAATTTAGATATCCTTAATGTATTATTATAATTATAATATTCACTAAATACTGGTATATTGGAAATCATAATATAGCAATATTTCCTTATTATACATATTGAATATTTCTATCACCATGAATATAGACACCTACTTTTCTTATAAGAATTCTTGTAGTGCTAATTGTAAAAGCTTCTTTTATATGTATAATTATATCAATTACCACATTATTTTGTTTTTATAACTTTAGTTTGTAGTGCTTAATTAACTTTTTAGATTTAATTAATTGATTTTGTATCATTTTTCCTTTTTGATGATAATATAAATATATTATGTATGAATAATATTATATGGTCTTGATTATGTAAGAAATTGGTAAAAAATCTATATGTAATTGTAAAAATTAAATATAGATTAAATTGATCTCAAAATATTAATCTCATATGTATTATGACATCTTTTATATTTGTATATCATCATCAGCCCATACATATTCCCGCTGCTGGGACACAGGCCTCCTATGATATATAAATATAATCCAGCACACTGGCCAAGTGCGGGTTGGCAGATGTCACATGTTGTCATACTTTTGATTCTTGGACATGCAGATTTCTTCTCTATGTTTTCCTTCACTGTTTAAAGCAGTGGTGATGTTATCCACATGTGCAGATAAAATGAAAAATCAATTTATTTCCTGCATGCTCGCCTAGTCTTGATCCCCAATATCGGTTTTGAACCCGAGGTTCTCACCACTGAACCGCCACTGCTTTTTATGGCTTTATTTGTATATAGTCAATCAAAAAAGGGTAATAGGAAACATTTTTAATAAACACATTTTTTATAGAATGTCAATAAACATTTATTTGATTTTAGTGTTTTAAATGTATTGCAATTAAAGAATATAATTATTAGGATATTTTTTCCAATTACCCCTGTTGGACCTAAATAAAGAATGATCATAATATATAGGTAAAATTTTCATGCCAATTATTTACTATTTCTTTTTAATTTATTTGTTTTAGGGTAAAGTGTATTTGTTTGACAAAGTATTTAAGCCTAATGCAACACAAGAGAAAGTATACAATGAGGCTGCAAAAAGCATTGTATCAGATGTGCTTGCTGGATATAATGGTACTATATTTGCCTATGGACAGACTAGTTCCGGAAAGACTCACACAATGGAAGGTGTCATCGGTATGTCTGGTTACAACAAATTGGAAATAACATCCAGGCCGAAAATGTGTATAAAATACTAAACAAACATTAATTTCACAGGGGATCCAGGAAAACAGGGTATTATACCACGGATAGTCAATGATATATTCAATCACATCTATGCAATGGAAGAAAATCTTGAGTTCCACATAAAAGTTTCATATTTTGAAATTTACATGGACAAAATCAGAGATTTATTAGATGGTAATTAATAACTACAATATTAGCATATAAAATTAATAAATGTTTTTTTTAATGAATTACATATAATGTTGAGCTTTCTTTTCATAGTGTCAAAGGTGAACCTCAGTGTACATGAAGATAAAAACAGAGTCCCATTTGTAAAAGGTGCTACAGAAAGATTTGTGTCAAGTCCAGAAGAAGTATTTGAAGTAATAGAAGAAGGAAAATCAAATAGACATATTGCAGTAACAAGTGAGTTTTAATCTTTACAAACTTTTATATTACTTAAGTAAATTTTAAATTATTGCTGTTATTCTTATATCTTTCTGCATTTAATTTTAGATTAGAGTAAACCAAATTTTTGTAAAATTGGTTTTATTTTTTATGCTTACAGACATGAACGAACACTCATCTAGATCTCATTCAGTCTTCCTGATTAATGTTAAACAAGAAAACTTAGAAAATCAAAAGAAATTGTCAGGAAAACTATATCTTGTGGACTTGGCGGGTTCAGAAAAGGTAAGGTATCAAGATAAATGCTATACATTTTAGGGTGTTCTATATAATGGTTACTAATAAATATGTTTTATAGGTGTCTAAAACTGGTGCTGAAGGTACTGTGCTTGATGAAGCCAAAAATATTAACAAATCATTATCAGCATTGGGTAATGTTATATCTGCACTTGCCGATGGCAACAAATCCCACATTCCCTACAGAGATTCCAAACTGACTCGTATCCTCCAAGAGTCACTTGGTGGTAATGCTAGAACCACTATTGTCATTTGCTGTTCACCAGCATCCTTCAACGAGAGTGAAACTAAGAGTACATTGGACTTTGGTAAGAGGTAAGGAAAGCAAAAAATAGTCTTATGTTAGTTAAAATGACTTTTAATGACTATAATTAATTTACTCAATCTTTAACAGAGCGAAAACAGTCAAGAATGTTGTGTGTGTCAATGAGGAACTCACAGCAGAGGAATGGAAACGTCGCTATGAGAGGGAGAAGGAGAAGGTTGCTAGACTCAAAGGAAAGGTCAGTTTTCAACATATTACGTCTGTTTTTATTTGTAGAACATTTATAACTATTTTTTTTTATCATATATATTGCCATTATTTAAATTTCTTGACTTGATCATTTTTTACTAATTCATTTTCCTTTAATAGGTTGAGAAATTGGAGGCTGAAGTTAATCGTTGGAGGTCTGGAGAAACTGTACGGCCTGAAGAGCAAGTCAACCTGGTTGAGATTGATGCTGCCACTCCAGTTACATCATTCATCGAAGAGAAACCCCCAGTTGCAGTAAGTCTATTCAAATACTAGTGACTAATACTCATTTTATGCATGCACTCCCACTCAATCTGTTACTCATTAATGTTATATTCTATGTGTAATTATTCTTTATATATTGAAGTCTTTTTGTCTGTAAATCTGCATTTTAATTATGGTTGATGATCTATGATTATCACTATGTGGGTTTGAAATCACTGCTCAGTTTTGAAAGTAAATATCATCCATCTCATCAATAACAAGTTAAAAATAGAAAATGTCTATTTTATCAGTTTCTGTAAATCAATTTATTTAATATTAATACATAGTGAATCTGATTAAATCAATAGATTAAAAAGTTAGATACAGAAAATAAATATTTCAAAGATGAAATATAGATCAAAAACACTTCGTAAGCTGCTACATGATGAGTCAGTATGTGGTTGTTAAAACCAGACGTAATATTCTAATCATTCCATTTGAACAAGTGGATTACTCAGTTCATTTTTGCTGTACTTTGCAGTGTATAATTCAATAATTGACTGTATACGCTGTATGTTATGTTCAAGAAAATTATTTGAATAAGGCCATAATTTGTATTAATAAATTTTATCCTAATATTATTATACTAAGTATATTTAAATTTAGGGGTGTCTATGGTTGTAAATAGCACTTTTCGTTCCTTTGTATAAATAAAAACATCCTATGATAACATTTACATTCTACAATATAATCTGAATCATACAATTTTTATATCTATAGCCCATGCAGATACTCTTCATAAGTTATCATAATACCTTGCAAATAGATATAAGACTATAGTTAATCTGACATTGAGACGCAGATCGCCCAAGCTTTGTCGGGTTTTACTAGAAATTATAAAAAAAGTACGGCCGAGTACGGCCCCTCCGGCCCCCTCCATTCCTGCGACAGCCCAAGCCGAGGTTCGCGGTCCCCGACGAGGGGGGACACCCTTGAACGTGTCGCTACCAGGGTGAACCCTCAGTTCACCCACGCGTCCGTGCTAAAATGCAGTAGCCCTTCAGGCTAGCATCGAGTATCACCACAAAAAAAAAATAATGTAGTATTCTGCTGGTAAAGAAATTTCCAATATCTGTTACAAACATATAAGTTGTTGTAATATTGTAAAAAAAAAACATTTTTTGTACATCAAAGAATAAAAAAAAACACTAAAGAGGACAACAGGCGGTCTTATCGCTAATGCAGTAATCTCTTCCAGACAACCTAGTGGTCGGGAAGACGCTGTAATAATTTAATGTATGGGCAAGATATGTATAGGTGATTGAAGAAAAAATTGCTCACTATGTCTTTGTTACGTTATTGTATAGCCTGTCCCCGTGGCGGTTTCGAGCGCAGTGGAAGACGCAGCGATGCAGGGCAAGCTCGAAGCCCTATACCAGCAGCTGGATGACAAAGACGAGGAGATCAACCAGCACTCGCAGCTGGTTGAGAAGCTGAAGGAACAGATGATGGAGCAGGAGGAACTCATCGCTTGCACAAGGTATTTATTTGCTTTATAAACTGTGCTTATTTGGTTATTTTATTATAATTTTGGAACAGATCTGAAGACAAGAGATGTGATATGCTTATGCAATATAAGTAGTAGTAGGTGGCTTCCATTTTTCTCTATTTTCTCGATAAGTATAAGTTCACTTTAGTAGTACGAGAAGTTGAAATTTCTTTAAAGACAACGTCGCGGCAGAAACTAGCGTACAATAATATAATCCTTAACGGTTATGTAATAAACAAATAAACATCGAAGGAATTGCACGCGTATTCCACGCCGCGGCTTATTACAGTTTCCGTTGTACATAAATATAAACCATCGTAACAATGTCAGTCATGCAAAATTTCTGTACTGATATACGAAAGATGGTATTCAATTAGAACATACAAATTGTAATACTTAGAAGGATATAATATACATTTGTCGGTAGTCAGAGCAGTCTATGCAATTATAATAAAACAGTAAACAGACCATTTCTGTTCATTAAACATTTTCTAATATGAGTAATAGACCACATAGTATTTTTCTGTTTGTCTCTTTTTATGTTCGTCTATCACGTAGAAACCATTGGGCAGATTTTGACATTTTGTTAGTTCAACTAAGGGCTATCCATACACCGTTACCAGGGGATTAAAAAAAGTTGTAATAAAATAGAGGTTCTAAATAAGTTATTTTGCTAAAATATGATGTAATTGACTAGATACATGCATCTAAAGTCGTAAAAATTTTTATACTGCCTCTTTTTCCAATAAACAACGAAAAAAATTAGGTACTCAATAAAAAAAACTGGGTGAAGCTAGTAATTTAATAATTTAGTGCCATGTTTACATATGACATTATTTAAAAATGAATTTTACCATCATACCACAACCCACCCCGACATCATGTAATTATATAATATTTTTAAGACAAATTCAATAATAAATTTACTTCATGTGTTTAGAACATATTACATAGATCTCTTAAATTATATAAGACAAGCATTTCGCCCGCGTACTAAAGGAAATGTCAGTCTCAGGGTTTTATATCATAGTCCTGTTCCTGTGGGTTTTCCCAGATAAAAACTATTCTTTGTCCTATCTCTGGTCTCAAACTATCTCGGCACCAAGTTTAATCCGTTCTGCTTTAGACATGAATAAACAAAGAGACACACAGTTACTTTCCCATAAATAATATTATTGGGATGAATATAAACTCTAATGCTCTCTCTATTTGTACATGCCAATATTATTGACTTATTAATGCATGATGGCCAATTAATTATGGACTGTGCTATGACATGATTATGAGTTACTGACTATGACTTAAAAAACTTAGAACATGCAGTGTTAATAATGGCTTTTGTACACGTAATTGATACCACTCTACTTGGCTTATATCCAGCATACGTTGTTTTTACCGTAAAAATAAGGAGTAATGTTAGAATGAGTTATCATCATGCTAGTCACAAGTAATTATTAATTTCAATTTCTATGTAACAACGCTTAGAACATTGTTTTTTGTTATATTTCTAATAAGGCTAGGCAATAAATAAGACATAATGTTTCATTAAAATTTTTCACGTGAATGCACATCAACGCTAATGCTTATTGTAGCAATAAATTTTAAATAAAAACCGCAAATTGCATCATTTGCCGATAACATGTCATGATGATAATCTGGATTATAAACACCGAAAATTCGAACCATAATTTCATTAAAGTAATTATAGGAGAAAATAATAATGCGTAATCAATTGATAAAATATATTAATTATTGACTAATATCACATAAATAAAGTTAACAGTATATTACTGTTAACTTTATTTACTTACTCATTATCACTCCTCTCCTCCGCTCCTTACTCATTATATTATATCTAAAACCTTAATTTTTGCTCACCCACCTCTTCTCTCCTATTATTTATATTGTAGACTGGAAGAGATCGCTACCTAGCGATAAGACCGCCATTTGTGCATATTTTTTGTTTGTGTTTATCTATGTTTTCCTGTAAATTTTTTTGTCCAATAAAGTATTATCTATCTATCTATTATATCGTGAATTAATTGCGTAAGTGAATAACTTCATTCATATCTTGGGGATGTATTGTTTATGATTAAACAAATCTTTGTAAACAAATTATGCGGATAATAATTTTGTTTGATGATACGTGTCACTTGCCATGTTTAATATTTGGAAATTGTATCAATATTAACATTCTAACCACTTAATTTGTTATTGCTAAGACGGAATGATTTTTAAGTTTTTCAAAGTTTTAAGAGAGTCGCACTATACAAACATAATTTTTCCATAAAGACGCGACTTCGAAGCGTTGCAAGGTGACATGAACCGTATCCAGCAAGAGAACGAGGCAGCTAAGGAGGAGGTGAAGGAAGTGTTGCAGGCGCTGGAGGAGCTCGCCGTCAACTACGATCAGAAGTCGCAGGAGGTGGACAGCAAGAGCCGCGAGTGTGACCAGCTCTCGGAAGACTTGCAGTCTAAACAGGTCTGTTAATATATACTGAAATTCATGGGTAATGCTGCTTTATATTGGTTGTTTACTCTTACAACTACTCTGTTCCTTTATGTCAACTGACTTATATGACAAAGTGAAAAGCTGGTTGATTTGTTCAATCTGTTGTTAAATATGGAATTGAAGAAATATAGTATGCATAGTGACATTTTTTATATTACAATAATAAGACATAGATTACATAAAAAAAACATATCTTATGGAAAAATTTAGTTGCACAGTAGTGAAGTAATTACGGGGGAGGAAAGAGTTTCACCCATTTGTCTCTGTTGTCAGAGTGCCTTGACAACAGCAACAGCCGAACTGCAGCAGCTACGCGATCTCTCAGCCCATCAACGTAAACGCATCGCGGAACTTCTCACCAACCTCCTACGGGATCTGTCCGAAATCGGAGCGGCCGTGGGTGGATCGGAACTCGACTTCAAACTCAACGTGGACACTGTCGGCAAACTGGAGGAGGAGTTCACTGTGGCGAGACTGCACATTAGCAAAATGAAGAGTGAGGTTAAAAATATTGTGCAACGCTGCCACTCGCTCGAAACTGCTAATATCGACGCTAACCAGAAGGTCAGTACATTCAGTTATTAATTACCATTGCAACATGCAATAGCGATTATTGTAATTGATTTGCTTGGTCCACCTTTCTTTGTGATTGTCTGAATTTTTTCTTATGAGGAATTTTTAATCTTTTTATTGTTTTCGGAGGCAGATATATATGATAGGAATAGAGAAAATTATAATATGCAATGAAATGTAAATTCAAAGCATAACATTACTTGATAATAGGACTCGACATGCTTCTTCATTCAACGATACAAAGCCACGCGACGGCTTAATCGATAATGTTTATTTTTGGCTGACATCTCCGAAAAAAGCATATGTTTACGGTACACTTTATTGTTTGTGTCCCGTTCTATAAGTTTTATTTTTTATTATTTTTTTTTTATTTAGATCGAAGAGTACGAGCGCTCCTTGGGCGAATGTCGTCTCCTCATCTCCCAGCATGAGGCCCGCTGTGCGTCGCTCGCCGAATCGATGCGTGAGGCTGAAAATAAGAAACGACAGCTTGAAGAGGCTGCCGACGCTTTGCGAGAGGAATGTGCTCGTTTGCAGGTAAAATACATTCCATTGATATAATAGCAGTATTACAGAGGAGGTACTTCTTTCTTTAATTTATTACAACTTATTTTTATAGTTTAGTTGAATTTTTTTGTTCAATTACATTCATTTTAATTTTTATATATAATTAACTATTTTATAGGGATTGATTAAAATGTATCATATGTATGAAAATATGTATCTATTATTGTATTATGGCCATATGCACCACGAACATAAAACAGTAAGAATGATTGATAATGAAGCAACAAATCGTTTGCGCGCAGGCGGCGGAGCGCGTGCAGCTGGCGGCGGCGGAGCAGCGCGCCGACTCGCAGGTGCGCGCGGCGCTGGAGGCGCAGCTGGAGCAGCTGCGTGCCTCGCACGCCACGCAGCTGGCCGCGCTGCGCGACGAGCTCGCCGCGCTGCAGCGCCAGCACCAGGAGCTCAAGGAGTCAGTACACCATCTGCTCATTATTTCTTACGTCCTGTACCAAATTTCAACGAAAATATATGGATCCAGTTCTATTTCCTGGGTTTCGTGAATTTGAAGCTGCGAGTGTTGTTATATAAATTAACTTATTAGTGCTGGTATATATGTTTAAAAGTTGCTTGTTTTAACATTTAATGGGAGATGGCGAGATTTGGGGAGATTTCAAGTGATTATAATATTATTTTGTATAACTTCATACTGGATAATTATAGAATCAGTTTGTATTTCTTTCAATAATGGTAATTAAATTGTCAACAGTACGTACCAAGAGTTGACGCTGGCCAGACAGCAACTGCAGGACGACTACGAGAAGTTGAAGCGCGAGGAGGCCGACAAGTCCGCCAAGCTCAAGGAACTCATGTTAGTGTCACGATCACCGCGCCGTAATCTAGACAAGGCTGAAAAGGAGGTCGCCAACCAGCAAATGCTGCTCAAGGACGACTTCCGAGACTTTATCATGTCCCCGAAGAGGGACAAGATGGGTTTCCATTACGACATGGGCCTAGATATCGAAAAGGCTTCGGCCAGGGAGGAAAAGTCGCTCTCGGCAATCTCTAAAGTCCCCCGCCATACTTGCAACATCCATCCCCTCCAGTTACATCTACTTATATCCGTCACCATGATACTCCTTACCCACCGATACCCACAAATTGTTGTTTTGGTTTAAGCTCGATGGCTTGTTTTCTGTGATAATATCATGGGTCTCTTAACATTTCACTTTACATTTATTTAACATTTACATTGTTTATTGAGGACTCTACTGCAATCTTGGCTTATTTAAAAGAGATCCATGAACACCATGTTTAACTCATTGACGCTTTCTCTCCCGTCACGACTGTCTTATATTGAATCGGCAATAACACAAATTAGTTTAATAGAAAATGCATGTGAGACAGTTGCGGACGGGTGTAACGTAACATTATTTTAAGAATACTAATTTCTATTTTTTTACGCATTTTGATCGCTTCGCTTTGAAGTTCGTCGTGAGTCATAAATCTAGTCGGACAAATAAATTATAAAGATTATTTATCAAGTAAAATGCTTAACGTAGTTGTATTATTAATTAGCATGTTTGATTTTTGTTGTTTGTTATTGTAACTAAAGCATGGAGAAAGTATAAAATGATAAAAAATAAGTAGATATAAATATTGGTTCATTAGGCGTAAATGTTTGAAAGTAGGCTCGTTGTTATCGTTATTTAAATGTTTTCCAAACAGTGGTTGTCCTTTGAAGAAACATTCGTCTTTTAGCGAAATATTTCTTGTTGTAATTACTATTAGTCATTATAAACGCTTTACGTTTTAAAGGAAAATCGAATAAATACTATTTCCTCGAATAATATATTAAGAGAAATTTTGAGAGAACTCGAAATGCACAAAAAACGGTGTACAGAGTTTAAAACTATTAATGAGTTATACTTCTTGAGATTTTGTAAATAATACGTATGTAAATAATATCAAACATAATATTATGTACAGAGATTTCTAATTAGAATATTTTTAATAAAATATTTTTCTACCACATGTGGCGACCATCAGTTTTAACACTTCATTTAGATATACTTAGGTTTTATTTTTATCAAACCAAAGATTAAAATATAGTTTTGTAGTTAGGATTATATAGTTACTCTCATATTTTTTGAAGTATTAGTGAAACGAGGACAAGAATACTTAACCCTCATAGATGAATAGAGTAAGAAACCCTAGAGATAATTAAATGAAGAGTGCATTTATAAGCATTTCCAATCGTAATAGGCCATTCCAAGTACTGCATTTACATAACTTTTATTTTTACCATAGTGCATGATCATTTCATCCATTCCAACGATTTCTCCACGCCTTTTGTATTTAAATTGCATTTATGTTGTTCCTAGAATCCATATCACTTCCTTAGTCTGCACTCAAATGCCGAAGAGTGATTGTTGCCTCGATATTTACAAGTTGGGAATTTGTGCAAATGATAGAAAAAATTATTATTGGCGTATTATTTATAAGTTTGCACAAAGTTTCGGCTTTTTAACGATGTAGTTAATGACAATTTAATCTAGAAAAATATGAAACACCAAAGTCGTCGTACAATAACTTCTAGATTCGATTGTTCACGTTATGATTAATCATTACAATAAACTGACTTGTGATACAAATATTTATACAAACAATAATCTTAGTTGGTGTAAGTAAAAATTACATGTAGTGCAAGGTCTTGTAACGCCTCGCTTTTTTATATTTTTTAAGTTATCATTTTATTCCGCACGTATCCCATTCATATTCATACTGCCGGGGGTTGGCATTTTCTGAGAAAATGGCCTAAGAGCGATACGTGACATAATATGGATGGGTGCGTGCAGGAAGATATCTCACTTTGCAGGTAAATTTTATCATTTTTAAACAAACTGTAATAAAATACAACAAAATAAAGTAACAGTAGCATTGTTTCATTCAAAAAATCATAGAATAACCTAGCATGTTTTGCGTAATGTTAAAACGAAATTTCATCTCACAGTCAAAGCGTGGAACGACGCGAACAAGCTCGCGCCGATCTCAAAGGACTGGAAGACACTGTGGCTAAGGAGTTGCAGACATTGCACAACCTACGAAAGCTATTTGTACAAGACTTGCAGGTAAGATTTATTTATAACAAAGGTATTTTAATTAACTTTTTATATTAGCTGTCCAATATCCATGTTTGAAAAATAGTAATCCACGGAATATGAAGATCAAATATATATTTTAAAGCAAATAATTTTTTTTTTAATAAGCTTTAGAAAAAAGTGTTCATGAGTCTTTCCACTACTTCATATAATTTTTTCAATAACTTCGTGTAAATTTTAAAATGAAACCATATAACAAATTACAATTATAATATCTGCATTATAAAATCCAGGCAAGAATAAAGAAATCGACCAACTCGGAGGAGGGAGCCGAAGAGGAGGGCGGTTCCCTCGCGCAAAAGCAGAAGATCTCGTTCCTGGAGAACAATCTGGAGCAACTGACGAAGGTGCACAAGCAGCTGGTGCGCGACAACGCGGACCTGCGCTGCGAACTGCCCAAGCTGGAGAAGCGGCTGCGGGCCACCATGGAGAGGGTGAAGGCGCTCGAAACTGCTCTCAAGGTCAACAAATACATTTTTTATTCAATTCCATTCAATATGCTAGTAGTCAATAGTCAAGGTATATTGATTATGTACCATTAATATATTTTCCATCGGTTTGGATAAGTATGCTATGAGCATAATTAGCTCATTGACCAGGTTATGTTGTAATGACTATTATTGTTTAACCTAAGAATAGCGGAGGCGCTTTATGGTTATTGTAATATAAAATGCTAGCAATTAGTTTACCTTACATCTAATCGTGAAAATTATTTTATTGATATATTGTAATTTGTTTATTCATATGTTATGTATCAAAAATAATTGATGATTGTTAAAAAAATAAATTGAACACAACAGGAGGCGAAGGAGGGCGCGATGCGCGACCGCAAGCGGTACCAGTTCGAAGTGGACCGGATCAAGGAGGCCGTTCGCGCCAAGAACCTCGCGAGACGGGGCGTGCAAGCACAAATCGGTGAGCTAACAATACAGATTATATTAAAGTATGTTGCCCATATGTGCCCATATGGAAGATATTTTGTACGGATTGTTGGTGGTTTTATCAAGTATTATGGTGTGAAACATGATGCTATTAGCATTTTAATTGCTTCGTATGAAATTAAATGTGTAGACAGTAACTTGTATACATGTAACATATAACTAAACTCGTGTTCCAGCGAAACCGATTCGAGCCGGCGGCGGGCACCTGGTGGGCGGCGGCGGCGTGGTGCGGCCCGCGCCCGCGCAGGACATGAAGAGGAAGTCCATCATTGTCGGCGCCCGGGGTGAGGCTCGTGCGCACTTTCTATGAATATATACGTAATGTGTACTATGCGATTCAGCTGAGAATAGACAAGCCAGTTTGTGACGTTATACGTGTTAATTTTAACGAATGGATTACCTAAGTTAAGAAATTACGTTTGTGTTTAAATTTGACTCATGCAAAAGGGATTTCCAAGTTTAAAAGTATTTTTCTAATAACATTTGACACGAAATTGATATGAAAGGCCATTGACTTTCCTTTTGATGAATCACATAGTATGGATATTTAGGAGGTATCTGTATATGTAATTTTTATTATAGATATATTTTCATATTATTAATTTAAGATGAAATCTGCTTTGATTCGGTTGAGTAAAGTATTTTTTAGTTTTTAATGAACCACTTCAATGGAGAGAAATTAATATTAATTTTACAAATTTTCAGATGAGAGTTGAAGAGATAGCCGTTGCTTCATAAAGAATCTAAAGTGAAAATTCATAGATGTATTTTTAAATAAGGCGGCAAAATCATTCTTGAAAAAAATAAAATTATTCTACTTACGTATTTATCAAAAGCCTAATAAGTAAGCTACACAACAAAAAAATAACAAAAATATAGTAGTACTCATAAGGCTTAACATTTTGAGCTATTTAATCTTAATGTTAATAAGTGCACATGTTTAGAAATGGTTATAAGCTTCTCGCAAGTTTTCCATAATCCCATACTCATGTCGACAATTACAAAAGGTTATTACCTAAATGTGACGAATAAACTGTTGTGCAGAAACTTTGCATCAGTAATTCCAGAGAACTCTTAACTTTGTTTAAAGTATTACTTTTCTTCTGACTCGCGTCATCTTAAGCATTTTAGAAAAAAGATTCTATTGAAAATTTTATGAAATGACAAGTATTATATTTAGTTCCAATTAATCGCCTCTGTGCTAAATGAAATATTCTTAACTTAAGGAGTATCTTTTGGGAAGGAATGTTATAAGGTTTCATAAAAACGTCAGTACAAAGATACCGAGCCAGTTATCGACCAGTGGGGAACGACAAACGTGTATTCCATTTCTTCCCTTGAGATACAATTTGATCTATGTACCAGTATCTGAGAGGAACTGCTATGAGTTGTTTCAGAGACTCGCATGTGCTACCGCACAAAGAAAAAAAACTTAAAAATGAAATAAAAAAGGATTTTCGTTTAAAGTCATGTCTGTTGTGGCAAGTGTGGTGGCAAATGCATAACCCAGAGTGCATATTCAATGTGTAGTTCTAGTGTAAGCTTCTTTAATATATATTTTTATATATTGTGATAAGCGTTGTTATGCCGACATGTGAGCATTTAATAAGTTAACGAAACGAAGTATAAAACCGGTGAAATGGGTGATAACGCATCGACCGCGACTATTCAACAAACACGTACACGTATTACGCGCACAAATAAAGAATGGGAACGGATACAATCATTTACGTGTCTTTGTCGACTCACTCTAGTCACAATGTTGGGTACCAACTCGCGAAGCGCCTTTGAATGCGCCAACTTATACTCTTTAATCACATTTATTATACAGTTTGGGTAAAACAACATTTATTTCCAATGACTATTATATATCGGCTTACATTCTTTATTGATGCGAGTGATACAAAGATAACGAGCGTGTGTACCTAGGCGACTTGCTGCCATGAGCAAGTTCTCGGCCTCTAGGTTACGAACTGCGCCACAGAGCACGACACTTTAGTGGGCGATTTTTGTATTCCTGCGACGAATATGAAAATCACTTTCAACTAAAACATTTCATTTGTAACTTGATAAAATAAAGTAATCATAATCTCATAGACAGTTTTTGCAAATTACTAGTTATCATCCATGACACCTCTATATATACTAATCTTCAATACTGCGTCGTACATTTTCGCTTGTGAGCTGTGATGTTTTGTAGAAGGATTATCCGTATCGCGTGTTTCGGTGGTTAACAGTAGTCGTTTAAAAAACTCTTTCAAATAGGGCTTACGTTGAAGTAGATAGCACTTACAGTCTTAAAATTGCCAATAGTCGTACTACAATCTATGTATGCTTATGAATTACAATAAATGTGTTTAAAGTTTTTATTATGAATTGGTTTAGACGCCTGCGATTTGGTTAAAGTTCTCTATTTGCTTTTAAGATTCATTAGCTTCTTAGTAGATCTGTAACTTATGTAAGTACTTATGAAATAATCACGTCACGCAGTCTGAGGGTTCTTACGAAGCGAAACGACGCGAAGTGCCCGCGCTGCGTCCCATTGGGAGTTATGGAACTATGGTCGACACATGTTCAGAAAACCAAAGATCAATCACAATCATTAGATTTATTGTCCCGAGATTATTACTTACCAACTGAAATTTAATGTAAGTCCACGTTTTTTGCTGAAAGGTTCCAAAGCTCCTTAATGCGTTGCAATACATTTATATTATTTAGGTGTAAAGTTTTAGTAAATTATTTCATACTTAAGTTAGATACTTGATTTTATTATATTTTATTTATTTTACTACATAAACCTAAATTATGTCGTTTTTTTCACTTTTGAAGTGTTGAACGTTTTTTTACATACCTCTATTTACAATGTTTTATAATCATGATCAAAACGCATATTCCTACACTCGAAACTTGTTTTTAACATCAACAAAGATGCATTCCGTGTGGAAAGCAGTTATCTTTGTTGTAAGTTATCTTTTGTTATAATATGTAGAGAAATAAGAGGCTATCCTCGGTTTCCATCGCCGATGCATCGACAGCTCAAACAGGGCGCGAGCCGCGCGGGCGAACCCCCAACCGAAAGGCTTGCCTTGCACCAAGTGATTTAGTTTATATCGACATCTTTTGTATGATGTATTTGATATATAGGAAATTCTCAAAACGAGTGTTTTCTTGATTTTTATTTATTATAAAAATAAAATATGAATTTAATTTGCTACAGTGTTTTTTATTTTGCTTAGTCTAAATATTCATACATCGAAAAATAATGTGAATAAAAATTTATACTTGCTGGAAAAGAGTAATACATTTTTCAATCATTTCCGTGTCTGTCACCATATATGCAGGCTACTATTAAAATCTAACTAGTTAATATTTTCCAAAAAAATTCACCGCAGAGAGTAAAGCAGGGCGAATGTCCTTTTACAATAAATCAAAATACCAATACTATTTCGGAAAATAGCTCAAAGAATCATGTAAGTTATGGCTCTTTCAATTAAGAAGGAATTCATTGCATTTTTCACAGAAATATTATATAATAATCGCAAATAATTAATCTAAAATTCATATTCTGTTATCATGTTTTCAATTCTAAACAATATACAGGGTTTTTAAAATAAAACGCAATATATTAATTTGTATTTATTTAGTTTTTGGCTACTAGAAATACAGAAATACATTTTACAATTATTAAAATAATAAATTGTCATTATATTAACCTACTTTTAATTTAAATAACAATGTGGAATTTGATTTAAGAAAAATAATTCAGTATTTATATATGTTTACACAATAACCTATTAGATACTAAAGCTAATTTAAGGCTATCGTTTAGATCCAGTTAATGTGATATGATGACAATAGATTGTACTGAATAAGGTTTTTCTGTTCTTCATAATTATTATTTTCAACATTTTATAATTAACAACAACAAAATTAATCATACCTTACTATACTAATTTGAAAACCATAAAAATATTAATCAGTTAAAACATACAAACACAATTCATTCAGGTTCAGGACTAGTATTACGCTAAAATAAATATTTCTTTACAGCAATGAATTTTCATTATATGACGATAACATTTTATCACAGCTTTTATATAAATAGATACCTTCTTAATAACATATTAGGTACTCGTGTAAGGAATTCAATAACATCACAGAAAATTATCTGTGTAGGAATTGTTTTTAATTA
>NC_052121.1:5555702-5615367 GCF_012273895.1 Zerene cesonia | reverse complement strand
TTTTTATACCGATATTCCTACGGGATACGGTTACGTAGCACGCTTACGCGGTTTCAACCGCGGGTCACAGCTAGTATTTCTTTTATATTACATACAACTAATATGGTTCCAATGTTTTCATAGAAAGTATAAGTAATGTCATTTATCTAACCATTAACAATAGACAAACAAACCATATTAAATCAATGACAAATACTGGGAAAAATTATGGAAGTAATGTAGACACGTAGAGATCATGTTTTAACATTAGTTTATAATACACATCATATTGTGATTACTACTCACTACGTGAATTCACTCATTCAGATCAATATTTTGGAGCGAAGTCCTAAGCTTTTTATAAGAGTATCAAATATTATGATAGTTATTGCCGTATGAAAACTAACATGTGTACTACGTGTTACCCTAAAATACTTTATGCTAAAATACATTTATTCACATAGAATTTGATAAGTGCTTATTACGCACCATACGTATTATACTATATTGAAACCACAATGTCTACTTTAGATACTCCTTCGTTTGTAATATTTGAGTAGTAGCATCTTCTACATACCCTATAATCAATATTCACAGCTAATCAACTTGAATTCTTTTTAAGAAAAAGTTATTTAGCCAATGCGTTACCGTCACAAATCTTTCATTTGTCAAGAAATTACTGAAAACCCTATTATAGTGGATCATAAGTAGACACAGAGTCGTTGGAATGTTGGCGCGCTAGTGTATTGTGGACTCCATTTTCTTTGGCCGTAGACGATGTCCTGAAACCAATTGTTTCATACAAACAAGTGTGTGTGACTACGTCGATGAGTATTTGCCTTGAAGCAGACTATACTTACCTAAACAATCAGATGATTTCAAGAAATTATTTATACTTGAAGCGGAATCCCATAAAATGGTATTCCGAAAGAGAAGGAAACCAGTAAAATTTTGCATTATTTCGATAATTGCATTCGGCGTCTATAAATTACGTGAGGCGTTTGTATAAATTTTCTGTACATATCTGTTTTTTAAACTTTTAACTCTCAGCAATATTGATTACTAGCAATAATGCTGAGAGTCATAAGTGTAATAAAAATTTAGCAATAGAATACATACATCTTAACTACTGCGATTAAAAAAAAGAATACCTACTCTTATCGTTTGACAGCCAATAGTAATACATACATAGTGTCGAAGTATTAATGAAATTATTTTCTTAAGAACGAATTATTGAATGATCTTAATCGTATCGTACGCCCCCTGGCTAGTGTGAAGTGTGAAATAATTACAAAGTAACACTTACCCCAAGAAAGGCAATAAAGTGACGAGTTGAGTGCGGCTGGTGCACTCCCGCAGTTCCGGCAGCACGAGCACCACGTGTCGCAAGTACGCTTGCAGCGATATGCGACGCTGTTCTACCACTTTCGCATCCTGTTATGTATCACATTATTGAGGATTTTTTAAAGTTATTATTGACTTGCTGTACACAACTACAACCACAATCGCCTATTAAAAGTTCATCGTAAATATCCCATCGACGTTAATAGAATATTAATTGAAATTAGCACCATATTTCGTGGCCGTAATATTTTTCTTTTTTTTTTTATAAAAGAAAATACACGTTTTACATAAATCAAGCATACCAAAAACCCCCAAGATTTGTCCGGTATGCAATCAAAGTTAACCACGACGTAATCATATCACAAGATTTTCTTATGTCATTTTCGACAATCAAGATTATTATATCGCCCATTATAACAACTGCTTAATAGACACGTAGGAGAGTTTTGCTTCGGACCATTTTCGAGTGTGATTGTGAGTCTAGTTGTTTTGTGTACGTCAATTTAAATAGCGACAAGTTATACGCTAGAAACAAATTTAACTATTATATCAATGAAAGTTTTTTTTTCGTTTTATGCAAAACAGGCCAATGCATAATTACAAGGGCTATAGTGAAGATATTTAAGCTTCTTTCTATAGCATATGCAAGCACCCAAATAGGACCTCACAAATAATGAAGAAAAGTATATATTATGTTCGATAAAAAAGTGCTTAAATTAATATCTGGAATTCGAAATTTTTACTATAAGCTAGATGGTGTAATTTCAGTGAATTTTTCAGTTTGTTTTAGCATGTACTCACTCTCTTTCTCAGCGTCTTTTTGGGAGGGAATTTATAATTAGCAATATCTGGATGGCACTTTTTGAGTTGCGTATGCATTTCATAGAACTTTGCGTATCTATGATACACATTCCATTCTTCCTGTCCCACCTTTAAAAATATCTGAAAAAAAAACAATTAGAAATAGAAACAAAATTTTCTAACATTTAATGACGTATTAATAAATCTGATTATTTTAATTTAATATTTTCTAATAGAAATATATTAGCAATCAATACCTGATACACATGATAGGAATTTGGTTTCTTTCCGACTAAGAACGCACTGGGAATGTACACTTTCACGTTAGACTCTGGACATTCTAATATTTCCAAGCCCGAATTTTCTAGATCTTGAAGTCGTTGCTGCAAATGCTGATTGAACTCCATCAATTCCGCGTGCATTTCAGCTACCTGCGCGACGAATGACGAATTGTAGTTACGATTTTATGATATGAATATTTCAAGAGGACAATCATTTCAAGCTAATAATCTAATCTTATCTTTTATGTTTTGTAAATCAATAGTTTCACAAGACATGGGCAATGCACTACAATTATGTTCATTTTTGGGATTCCGTACGATATAACATCGAAGCTTTACTTGTTACAGTTCCTTGAACTATCACAGCCGATTGGAAATCGGGCCAAATGAGTTGAAATTCTTAAGCTTTTCTGCGAAAAAAAAGCACTTATGACTTAAGCAATTGCATTTTGCTATGTTATAAACTACGTGGAGCTTTCTGAAAAGTAAAATAAAATATAAAATAAACAAACAACTTTACACACTAACGCTTGTTATAATAAAAGCCTTAGTGTGGTGATCGAATACATACATTGTTTCAAAGTATTATTTGGAAAACTTTAAATAATTAACTGACCTGAACAAGTTTTCGTTCGTATTGCGTTATCTCTTCTTCATGGCCATTGCTAGATTTCAATGCTTTCCCCATTTCCAAAGCCGACATATAATTTCTTAATTGTTCCTTTAACCTATCGTTTTCTCTGAAAATAATGTAATGACATCAAAATAAAATCATAAATATACACTTTTTTTATTTACTTCGAGCACTCACTTGCTTAGATCTAGTACAACTTTCTCCAATTTCTGAATCTTATCTTTATTTGTTTGTTCAATTTGATTGTACTTGAGCTGCAAGTTAATGAATTCCTTTTCCCTACATTCTAAAACCGAATCGAGTGCCTTTTCATCGGGCACACTCTCATCTTCCGTAAAGCAAAGTTCCAAGCACGATGTACTACCATCTATACTACCGGCTACCTCCTCACTGTCACTCTCATATATTTTCAAACAATTGACACTTAAATCGGAGGCGTCGTCACGCAAATTATTCTTTTCGATACTTGACGAGCTTGTAAATATTTCCTTTGCACTTTCCGACAGTTTGGACAGTAACTGTAAGGGGCTGTCAAGAGATTTGACACTGTCAGGAAAGAAATGCCTTATACCAGTCTTGCAGTCAGAACTAGTGGGCTCACTTGTGGATGCGATAGGTGATGTTATTTTAGGATCTGGAGAATTTAAGCAGGTAGCTGGAGCACTGTTCCACGAGGCTTCCGATACGCTATCAACGGGTTCTAGGGGCTTTCCTCCCTTCGTACTATTTTTATGTTCTGTTTTTTCAAACGATATCACCTGTCTGAGTGGTTTTCGTTTGGAATTGTTAACTGATTTGATTGGTGTAGGAAGCGGTATAACTAGCTCTGCCTTGTTCGCTTGGCTAGCATGCTGGGAGTCATTCAACTCAGCCCTATCAATAGATAACGCAAACAAAACAGTTGATAAGCCTGCAATAAAACATGAAATATATTTCATTTTACCAATATGTTTATTTATAGAATATAAACATCAGTAAGTATCTATATATATATATAAAATTTATATATATAATAGTATATGAATTTACCTGCAGCAGTATTAGGTAGAAGATTGGCTTCAGGACTTCTAATAATAGCTCCTTCATCATAATACTCTACTAAAAGACCATGAGAAATCCAACTCTGTAAATACCTAAAATACAGCATACATAAAATAATTAATACATAGAGTAGATACAAAAAGACGAGAAATTTATTAATTACCTTTCCAAGGAACGCTCATTTAATGAGGCTCTAAGAAATGCTCTAAAATATCCCAATGGTGTATTTATATTAGACAAAATTTTGAAACGCTCTTTTTCGTGTTTCGTTAAGTGCAAACAACAATAGCTCCATAATGAATTCCCTGGAACAGAAATAAATAACATGGTAAAATTTTTTTTTTGGCTCAATTTTATTGATACATTTAACATTAAATAAATATCAAATAAGCAGTGTTGGCTCAGTGGCGAGAACCTCGGACTTCAAGATCGATAAGTCGGGGTTCGAGACCGGAGAGCATGCAGGGAATAAATTGATTTTTTTTTCAATTTATCTGCACATGTGGATAGCATCACCACTGCTTAAAACGGTGAGGGTAAGCATCGTGAGGAAACCGGCATGTCCAAGAATCAAAAGTTCGACGGCATGTGACTGAACCCTCATATAAGGCTATAAACTAAATAGTATGTACATTATATATGTGTGTGTGTGTGTCAAGGGCATAATAGTTGTATGTTTTTTTTTTTAATTAATTAGATTTTAGTATTTTCTTGTGTTTGGTTTCACGCGAGTATTATACATTTAGAAATTAAAAACTTTTCAACGGATTTTAAACGCGATTTATTCATTATATTATTAACCCGACGTTTCGAACACTTTACAGCGAGCGTGGTCACGGGGAGATAATTAGATTTTTTTATGTATTGCAAAATAGCATTCTGGCCTCGTTCGTTTCTTGTGTAACAATGTTAGTTATCATAGTCCTTCGAAATGCCAGGACCGTTTTTTATGAAATTTTGTGTGCATATCGGATAGGGCTGACAATCCACCTGGTGGCAGACAAGCAGCTGACAAATTTATGCCATTTTTACCCTTTGGAGAAGGCAAACAAAAAACTAAAAACCATTTATTTTAAATTCCATTTTTATTGCATTTAATAAAAATACTTTTTAATATCTCTACTGTTCCATATCACTTTTAAATTAAAGTAAACTTCAGTTGAATAATATAAGTTCTATATGTACAAGTATCGTAATATTCTTTTTTTATGATTGACTTACCAACATTAACAATATTAAATGTAAAATTTAATCCAGCAGACACAAAATTTTGAATGGTGTAATTTGATAAATTAGTCTTCAATCCATGACTAAGTACCTTTTCCCATTTTTCACAAAGATGAAGTATTCTGTAATAAACATTTGTTATATGTATTTATTGTACATTTATTAAATAATTATTTTTATGTATGTAACTATTTTTTATCAGATTGAAGAGTATTTTATGGATTTCAATTATGTTGGTCTTTGGGTCTAATTTGAGTGAACTAATATTTAGCTCGATAGACTATACAATACTTTTAAGGAAATAAAAATTAACATATAGAGTAATTCACTTGCTTGCATTTTGATTTATTTATTTATATGTTGGCTCTTAAGATAGAGAGTTTTTCTAGATTAAGAGGAAATGGTTATGGAAGGTATTATGTTTCTGGCAAAATAAAGCTTTTATTAATGCACAAACACAACCACTTTCCAACATTTTATTCAGGTTCAGTATCATCACTATATAGAATAAAACAAAGTCACTTTCTCTGTATGTCCCCTTGTCCCTATGTGTGTTAAAATCTTTAAAACTACACAACGGATTTAGATGGGATTTTTTTAATAGATAGAGTGATTCATGAAGGAGGTTTATATATATAGAATAACATATGTAAAAGTATTCCGAATTTAATGTATGTGAAGCCATGGGCAAAAGCTAGTTACTCTATTAAGAATGTAAGATAATATTAAAAGATTCAAAAAAGTTATCTCTATAAAACTGTACATTGCTGTAAAGGAAACCCACTCCCCGCTTGCCTTCCCGCCTCCCTAGGCGAGTACCAGGGGTCTAGAGATTTGTAGCTCTTCTAGAATTTTAATTTATTATATAAATTATACATCTAAAATCAGTTTCAGAATGTTTACGAAATAATGTACCAAACTAGAGTAAACTAGAACTAAGAAGAGATCTGTAGAAATAAATTAATACCTAATATCATCTTCCGTAGCAAGCTCAGACTTTCCTCCAAAACGGTTTTGACAATTTTCAATACAGCCTAGAAGCTCACGTAGATATTGTTTAGCACTTTCTTTCCTTTTTTTAAGTTCCTCATCTTTGTTTTCTATTGCACTAGCAAGTGTATTTAATATCTTACTGTTCTGTGGAGTAATCAAATTTTTATTTATTTTTCATAAATTATAGCCCACTCATGCATAATTAATGAATCTTACCATTTTATAATAAGATTATAACGTTATTCATAATAAGCCCAGTTAATATATCCACGAATATAACAGTATTGAAAATTGTTATCATAATACAATTAATATTTTTCATTCAAGGACATTGCCAATTCACTACACTTTTATCATTTAAGCTTAATTGCATATCAATAACGTATACTAAACGTGAATTGAATTTTTGATACCAAATCAATATAATATATTATATCCGTAATCATTATTTTAATTTCTATTTTGACTTTTCATATATGTTTTCTGCATTTTGACGTTTAATTTTCAGTTTTGACTTGACCGCCTTTTTAATGACCACCAATGACATTTTTACCAATAGAATACTAGCAATTTAGTACTCATAAAAGCGGAACGCCTTGTTTGTACAAGATAACCTTCCTTCAACCAACCAACCAACCTCTCATTCTATACAATTTTTTACAAATATAAAAATTTGCATAATGCATTAATATATAAAATAAAAAGTAAACATTGGCAGGTTCCTAAGTAGTGCACTGTTGTAGCGTAGACTTAAACCTATTACAAAAATATTTATAAATTTATTTTATTTGCATTTAGTGCCTTCTATTTTAAAAGGCCAAAGGACACTTTGGGTTCATTACACAAGATAAAATAATTACCTATAGATATTTTTTATGGGTTAAAAGGGTAGGTGTTACATTTATTTAACGGAAGCAGAAAATAGTATTGCCATACATAATATTTTTGTGTTATGGTGGCAGAACTGATTCGATGTTAGCATTTAACTTCCGTTAACCATTTTGCTAAGATGGCGTCGAACCAAGAGATTTGATAGCTGCATGTTCAAAGTAATACAATTTCTGAGTGCTTATTATTGTTAAGTTTTATTTTTTATTTATTTTGTGGTGTATAAGTGATTTGTTTATACTGTTAATTAAAAAATAAGTGAACACTCCAAGGACTCGAGTGTTACATAGATTTGACAAATCATGAGCAATTACGAAGATGATCAAAGTGAAGACGGAGAATTAGCACGAAGTCCAATTCAGGACGAAATGGATTTCAGGTTAGTGGTATTTCAAAAAGGACATTACGATGTGACATATTTAATTACTATTCATGTTCATAGATTTGTCAGGTTATTGCAAGGACATTCATCAACATTTCTATGTGATTATTACAGACTGTTTAATGTTTCTTATTTATATTTTATTAGTTTGTCTGACGAGGACCGCGATAACCCCGATTCCTTGGTAATTAAACCGCCTCAAGCGATTATTCGGTCGCATCGAGACAAAAGGAGTCACAAACGTTCTGGCAAAGACAGGTACAAAGAAACTGCGAGAAAAGAGAAAAAGCATCTTTATAGGTTAGTAAGAAGCTATTTTTTGTAGGGATTCATATTGCGTTAATTTGTTTTATATTCATATTCTATTATTAATGTTGAATATTAATTTAAGGTCTGACTCAGTGGTCTGGGGATGTACAACATAATTGACTTTTTTCAACAGGGACCGTGATAAGATGGAAAAAGCGAAACGTGAGGTTGGTAAAGCCATTGAACGTGATGATGTACCCAAGGACTACTATAGAGAAAAACAATACTACAGGGAAAAAGAAGTATACCGCGATAACAAAGACATACGAGAAAAGGAAATGTATAGGGAACGAGAAATAAGAGATAAGGATGTATATAGAGAAAAGGAAGTCTATAGGGAAAAGGATCCTTATAGAGAAAGAGAGCATTATAGAGAGAGAGAATTGTATAGAGATAATACATATAGAGATTTAGGTAGACCAAGGGAAACTTATAGAAGTAAAGAGGCATACAAAGAAAAAGATTTACAAAGGGATCATGATGTATATGTCAGTAGGGATAGACAGTATAAGTATTCTGAGGCTGAAAGAAAGCACATTGAGTCAGAAAAAATACAAACTACATCACAGAGGTTACAAATTAATGCTAGGTTACAAATGCTGGCTGAAGAAACTAGGAGTTCTCACAATAATGAAAAAGAAAACCGAGATAAAACTTCTGGTGATAAAGAATTAGAAGATTTAAGAAGCAGAATATTAAGTAAAAGGTTGACAAAAGAACTTCAAACACAAGATTCAAAAAAACACTCTGATTATGACAAAGAGGTTAGGTCTGATTCCAGTAGACATTCTTCTCTAGATAAACAACATTTAGAACGAAAAAACAGATTGATAGAAGCAGGTAAACTTTTATTTTTGAAATCATGAATAAGATTTAAATGTGTCTAAGAACAATTTTGATTATTAAGTTCACTATAAATAGCAAGATAAAGTTTATGGGATTAGATTCTTATATAATTGCGCAACTACTAAGCTAATAGACTCCTCTAATCACTGTAAAAACATTTATATACATCAGTAATTATATAATTATGATTTTTCTAGAATTCTAATTATATAAGTTTTTCGGTCTTTTGTAGAAAGAGAAATGGTTAAAAGGAAACATGAATCACGTAATGAATTAGAAGCGCGTCGAGAAGACCGTCGCCGCCGAGGCAAAAAGCGTTCCGTTAGTCCAGATGAAAGCAGGACTAAAAAGAACAAGACAATGCACTCGCCGAGCTACGGAGATTCAGTTGTAGAAGTGTCAGATGCTAGTGATGTGGAAATGAAGAGTGACACACACTCTGAACCCGAAGAAGGTAATTCTTTTAATAATTTACACATCATGATTTTATCATCATACTGTTTTAACTGATTACAAGAAAAAGCTTCAATTTATCTGTATTTTTTTACTGTGTGTACTTTTTACCTCGTAACTTTTAGTGGATTAACTTATTTTGTGGCTGCTGAAGAAGCTGAAAGAAAGAGAGATTGAAAGAAGCTAAAGCTGAAGACTTGTCATCTGGTCCCATTGAAATATCTAGTTCTAAAGGGCTACTTTTGTTTCTTTGTCACCTCTTTATACCTGAACCACTGAAGTGATATATGGTAATCCCATGATATTTGGTAATCCCATGAGATATTGTGGAACTGTGCACGTAAAATCCCAGAATAATTTCATTTGACTATATGAGTGTAACTGCGGGTACAGAGCTAGTCTTCAAAAATAAAGAAATTTACTTAAAACCTCAAAACTTGAAATGTGTTTTCTGTCTTCTCTCAATGGAATTATTAAACATTAACTGGATGTAGATTTTAAAGAAATTTATTTTTTTTCTTCCTAGGTGAACATTCCAATACAGAAACAGAAGAGGGAAGTTCTACTACTGATTCAGAATCTGATGCAAAATCAGATGAGGAAGTTCAAGAAAGTGCTATGAATGAAACAGTGACCAAAGATCATACAAAATCAAAATCACCATCACCAAAATCTATCCATGCAAGCCCCTCATCACATGAAACTAGAAGGTAAGAATAATAGAAGAAATAGTTATTGAGGTCATAAGGAAATGATAATGTTGCAATTCTGCCGTGACTGTGTTGAGGAAACTACAATGTTCTTACAAATACACTATATTTGACCTTTGATTTTGTTTATTTGGTACTAATATAGCTCTTATATAAAAGCAAATGTTATTTGACACAATTTATGATTAATTTTTATTATTTTAATTGAAAAATTGTTTATCAGGTCACACTCTAGATCAAAAAGTAGGAGTAGGTCCCATTCATTTTCCCCACCCCCACCTGATGAAAATGGAAAAACTCCAGTAGAAGAAGCCAAACCTACTGAGGATGATGAAAGTCAGAGACTCAAAGAGGAGGCCATCAATTCACTGCCACCCTACTTCCCTGCACTTCAGGTAATTATAAACCATTTTTTAAATTAGAGAAATTTGTACTTTTACAAACTTGCAATGAAAAATTATAATTTTCACCTTGATCTTGTCCTTAATGAACGGTCCCACTTTAAACTTTATTATTTATAAATAATGATTATCATCATATGGTGGCCACTTCAGTAAGTTACATTTATCTTTATATGTTTACTTTATAAGTGTAAGTCAACAGTAACTTAAAACAAACACTTACATGTTTTTTAACTTAATATGTTTTATAGGGGTGTAGATCAGTTGAAGAGTTTCAATGTTTAAATAGAATTGAGGAGGGCACATATGGAGTTGTCTATAGAGCTCGGGACAAAACCACAGATGAGATTGTGGCTCTGAAACGGCTCAAAATGGAGAAGGAAAAAGAAGGATTCCCTATTACATCACTAAGGGAAATCAACACATTACTAAAGGTAGGATCACAATCTCAATTTATTAATAATTATAAGCTCACTTGGGCCATCGTAATGCATCATTACTCAGTGTTTAAAGGTATAACTTTCAATGTAATATGCGTTTATCTTTAGTTTGTAAGTTTGAGCCGCGCGGTGACGCAATCGATGGCTCACGTGTGTATTTCACTTTATTAATGCAGTGTATTTTATTCCTACAGGCCCGGCACCTCTTACCTGAAGAGGGTTGTGCTAGAGGTGTGACCCAATTGCAAGGGTTAACAACTTCGATACACGGGCGGGCCTAAGTATCTTATAAGGGATTTATTCCAGGGGAAAATCTTCCAATGTTCTCTACTCCTACAAATTTACTATTTTTGAAAAGTAATTTTTCTTATCATTACCCATATTTATCAAATATCGACGGTTTTCTGAAATGGCAATACAAACTTTTACGAGTGAAATGAAGAATCACAACTCGACATTAATTAAGGTAACTGTGATTTATTTGTGTGTAAAATAACAAGGAAAGTATTGTATGGAACCTCAATAAGGTATTGGCTGCATGACACGGAAATTACTCTTAAGTGATTTATAATGACCACATATTATATGGAAAGACAGAACTTTATGGTAGATCGATCATTCATTAGGTATATTTATTTCTTTTTAAATTTATTTCTTTTTGAGTTGAAATATTTTGTATCTTCTAAGAAAAATGCTTTAGAATGTAATCAGTTAAAAAGATATATTTATATCAAAGAGCACTCGCATTGATTTTGGACTAAGGTGTTGCTCTTTGTTATTCTCTCAGTACTAAATGCAAATTATATTAAAAAGTCATCCGAAATTTCCTCAAAATCTGTTTAACCAACGATTCATTGTTTATTTACAAGCATGTCGAAATCTCAGTTTTTCTTAAATAACCTAGAATTGTAGAATATATGCTAAAATTATAGTGATGTAAAATTCTTATTGATTGCTCAATTTGTTAGCTAGTAGATTTTGTATATAGTTTATCACATTCTGCCAGTTTTGCACCAATCCATAATGGGAAACCCTTAGATGCACATTATATAAAGATTTTTTGTACACTTATACGACATTTATAATTGTATATATTTGACATAATACACTATCAATTCTTCCACCTTACTAAATATTTTAATTCATAGTACAATGCTCGATTCTGAGTGTATCGGTTTTTTTTAATTAAATTGAATTGGTGAATATTGAGGTAGTATTAGCGCTGGTCCTAAACCTAAAATTTTATTTTGTTAGGAAACAGAATAGTGTAAATAATTAACAAAAATATCTCAATCTGCTTACACCCAATTTTATTTATATTCTTTATATAATTTTGTTTTAAATGACATTTAACTAAGACAAATTTAACGAATAAAAATGAAACACGAGGTCGCAAATTATATTAGCAAATTGGTTATATAATAGTAATTACAGAGGTTATCTTTTGCACACTCTAACATTTTTTAAAATTAATTTCCTCAAAATGGATCGAGTGGGATCTTAGTTTTTTTTTCGTTGTAATCGATGAATTCAATCCAGTTACAGTAAAACTTGTTCCTTTTTAATGTCTTGAGAGGAGTAGAATAAATACTATAGTTTATAGTTATAGTTTATAACGTAATATGTAGGCAATGTTTGGTTACACTCTTAGTATTTTTTTTAATATATTGAAATCATCTTTTGTACAAAAGAAATTGAATCGTAATATTCCGATTTGAATGTGTCGTTGATTATTATTTACCAAAATCTAATTAACTTGATTTGTTTGAATGTGCTTATGAAATATAAAAAAATTATTGTTACACTTCTGTTATTTCCGAATTCTACATGGTCTAAATCGAACATATAATCGATATATCTACATTATGAGATAACTACATTTAGTAGTATTTACTAGTTATAATGGATAAAAATAAAAATATATTTTAATAATAAAAGTTAAGTTCATAAGCTTAATTGTTCAACTAGTAGAAGTAAAAAGATTTGGTTCATGACCTATTCAATGCATTCATTATCTTCCATTAAATTCAATCAATCATTGAATTCTTATCAGTTTAATTGACCTAGCACAAATTCATTCTAGTCTGGCTTCGAAATGCTACCTTTGATCATATCGCAAAAGCCGATAACGTAGACAATGTCGCGATTGTCACAACCCAATACATATCAATAATATAGTAGTGATGAAAAAACAGATTCTTGTTAACACAAAGTGACGATTTACAATCAACAACTCTTTTACAATACAATTAGTATGTACCATTTTTATAACGTAAACGTCAAATTACATTTGACCCTTGACCACGCGCGATTAGTCCGTGGAAACGTTTTCATTGAACGACTGAATGAAATTAGGCCGGCATTACATTATTATAATAAAATATTATAATGACTTAACACACAGCATTTTATATATCTTAAAAGTCATTTAAAACATTTTTCTTGGCATATGCATGATTTAAAAACTACATATCCTAAACTACCTAAAAGAGGAGCAATCTTTCGTTTTATAGTGCAGAAGGTGCAGGTGAAGTTCCATATAACAAATGTTTCTAGTATCTTGTTTTTTTTTACAAACTTGGATAAATATTTATTTTAGCTTTCTGCCCGCAGCTTTCCCTCCTATGTCTAAAACTTAACAATTAATACTTAAATCCTTCTCGATAAGCACGCTATCCATTGGTGTAAAAAATAATAAAAATCGGTGCAGTAGTTTTTGAGTTTATCGCGAATATACAGACAGATCTGCTGGAATTTGATTCAACAATAATTAAATAACAAAAATGAATATTCAAAATATGCAATTTGTGGAAAAATATAAATTAAATTGAGTTATGATATTCATAATTTGTGCTTTGTATTGAAATTAATGGAAATGATTTTCTATATTTATGTAGAAAAAAGTAATTAAAAAAATGCATGTCATTTTTCATGTAATTACTAATCATTTCATATGACCCATTATTTGTATTTTGTTTTGTTTTTATTATACATTTGTTTTTTTAAGCTAAATTACATATAACTAAAATCCAAAGTTTGTATTGCCATATCCGAAATTATGATCGATATTTAAGCTGGCTTTCCCATATTACAAATTTGGGAAACAAATAATATTAGGTGTTAAAAGTTTTCATGCAAGTCTTCTATACTTGTCATTTATTACCTTTAAAATAGGCTAATACATGTTTACAATGATAGAAAGACGATATTTAATCTATTTACTAACAGAATTTCATTAATTTCAATCCCACAATAAGAAATTGTCATTAATGAACTTCTAACTTGCAAATATTCCCTCTCCATTTGGTTTTAATGTTTTAAATTATTTGTAAAATCTGATGGTGTTTATTATTTCAAAAGTTTATGGTTATTATTTTATAGTATGTTGGAGTTTAGATAATAAGATTAATTTCTTTAAAATTGTTACCTTATTACATTATACATGAAATTAATCTTTATTGTTCTTATTATCTTAAGACCATCCATACGTGTATAATATTTATATTACCATCATAGTTTTAATGTTAAATATATCAGTTTATGGATTGTCTTAAATTATGAAACTACTTCACTGGTTTTGCAGTGATTATGTACTTATTAAAATTGTTTACAAACGACGTATTACCCAAATTATTTTTTGTCTTTAAAGAAGTATTTGGTAATGAGTTATAGCATAAGTTTGCTCATAAACTACGGTTGCGATCTACGAAGAATTTCGAAAATTGACCTGGTATGACCTATCTCAGCCACTCCTTTTTTTCTATTGAGGAAATCTTACATAGATACCCACGGCCCCCGGGGAAAGGACCACGAGTCCTTTCCACGGGGTAATGTCGGTTTTCTACCGACTAAAACCCCCACTGTGTTCCGACGAGCCGCTTTAGTGAAGGGGTCACGGGAGCAATAACATAACGGAGCGACAGAGATAGGGTATACCAGGTCAATGTACAAATATCTTCGCAATTTGCGACCGTAATTTACTCGGTATAATATTCTGTTTTCATTTACATTATAAATATTTTATTTAAGACCTTTTCCGAAGAAAATGTTTTCCTGCATGTTTTGATGCCCACACACTGGCCAATGCTTTCATTGTCTATTAAAGCTTAATATTGGAAAACAAGCTTCACATGTAATTTTAAATATTTGTTACATTTTCCTCTGATAATTTTGATTATCCTGAAAAAAAAATTGATTTCAGACAAGTTTTGTTCTATCGAATAAGCATAATTGTTTCATCAATCTATTTAGGATTGGCCATTTTGAGAAAAAAATGCATTTTCATTGAATAAAAAATAATTAAAATGAAACAACGAACCTTAAACCGTATAAGGATTAATATGCGAGTTAAGAAAAAATAATGTATGTTAAATGATGTAACGATAACGGATTTAAAGCGTATATTATTTACTCATAATATATGTATTTGTAAGAGTTGATGAAAAACTTCGTAATATTATTTTCCAGTTTAGTTGAATGTTACATTATTTTTGTTAATATTTATATCGGTAATGATATTGTATTTTTTTTGTTTTATTTGTTTGAGATGTCACGGAAACTTAGTAAAATTTCTATGGTTTCCTTTTTAACTTAACAAAAAAAGAATTAAATTAGTAAGCCAAACCATAATTAAGGCTTACGAGTTTATTATTTTTTTGTTAACTTAAAAAAAAGAATTCGTTTATTTCAATTTATATTGTACAGTAAATTATTGTCAGTATTATATAAGTTGGAATACTAAAATGAAAATGCAATGATAACCAAAGAAGATTAATATTGTGATGAATTCGTATTAATAAGGTTAATTTTCATCATCCAAATGATTTCTTTATAGTTGTAATCTTTTTTTTTCCTATATTGTGAATCGTGCCTTTTTACGATTTATACATACATTCAGATTTTACAAATAACCTTAGAACATGCAATTGACACTTGCAATTGGGTAGTAAAACATTTTTCTATCAAGATTTGTTTAGAAAAGTTACTAAAATCCAAGGGGTTTTAAATTAACAACTTTTATAAATAATGCGCAGTCGTGATAATTTGTATAGATGTCATATAAATATAAAACTTACAGTCAAGTTGCGCAATGTTTATAAAGTTATATGAAGTATCATTACTATCCCAATATGGGGAAAATAAATTATATGAATTTATCTATATCTGTTACGTGTATTGACTATACAGCACTTTGTGATACAGGTAGAGCTGTGTAATAGTATACAGTCATCTCGTACCTACAGTTTACAGTACATTGGTAAATAGTTTTATTTATCCAAACAGCTGTATGGTAATCCAGCAGTATTCCAAATGAACAAGTAGAAAGTTCAGTTAAATTATAGAATAGGTCCTAAAGTCGTAAGAGTAAACTATACATTACTATATACATTTTATAAGATGACTTTCTCTAACTACTTTCTATTGGAATACTATTTATTGGAATATTTGTTTTTAAATTTTCTTTATTTCGACTAGGAATAAGGTGCAGGGTTTTTTCACAATGGAAGGTTTTTAGCTTTAGTTCTTTATGTGTTCTAATTGGTAGCACGCTATTGTATTGTTTTAGGGCCAGCATCCGAACATCGTCACAGTGCGAGAAATAGTAGTCGGTTCGAATATGGACAAAATATTCATAGTTATGGATTACGTGGAACATGATTTGAAGAGTCTCATGGAAACAATGAGGAACAAAAAACAGGTGTTTCTACCAGGTAATTATCTTATACCTTTAAACGAGCAATTCTTGTATATATATATATATATATATAATTGGAATCTCGGAATCGGCTCCAACGATTTTCATGAAATTTAGTATATAGGGGGTTTCGGGGGCGATAAATCGATCTAGCTAGGAATCTTTTTTAGAAAATGTCATATTCGTGTTTTATTCGTGTTTTTTTTATCCTGCCATCTATTGGTCAATAATAATACTATTTTGCTTCGTAGATAGCTGGACAACTGAAATAACACAGGCACTTTTTATACCGATATTCCTACGGCATACGGACTTACGCGGTTTCAACCGCGGGTCACAGCTAGTGTATTTTAAATAGAGTTATATCGCAACAATGGGAGGACGTAAAGAGATAGGAATGATTGTAAAATTCAATTGATATTCATTATTTTGCCGCGGAAAGCGCATGTGGTTACAAATATTGCAAGCGCGCGTATAAATTGCCATATTTATAATATTGTTTAAAAAATGTCATGTGTAAGCATGTATAATAAAATATTAAAGAATATGCTACAAAATGTCGGAAAAAAATGAATCTTCTAATTTTCATCGATTTTGCTAATATATAGAATATTATTTTGAGAAAAGAATAATTTTATTGAAACAAATAAATACAAAAAAGAGTGCGTCTCGGAATGCCCGACAGAAGTGATTACTTAAAAAAATCTAACCATATATGAAAGAAATGGCTATGAGCCAGACAGATTAACCCTCCCATAAGAAGTAAAAAAATTACTTAATAGTTTATTTTAGCAAGACATAAACGCACATTCAGCATTAAATTATGTCCACATCAGTTGGTGTTGCAATTGAGTTATTATATTTTCAGGTGAGGTGAAATGTTTGATGACACAATTATTAAGAGCAGTTCACCACCTACATGATAACTGGATCCTGCACAGAGACCTGAAGACAAGTAATCTGCTGCTTTCACATAAAGGAATATTAAAGGTAATCATTTTGTTTTTACAACTCGATAGTATAAGCCACAAGGAAGAACATTAAATTTCTATGATTATAATATTTTTTTAATGTCCTAGGTTGGAGATTTCGGATTGGCCAGGGAGTATGGGTCACCGCTTCGCCAGTACACACCCATAGTGGTGACACTTTGGTACCGCGCCCCAGAGCTATTGCTGTGCTGTAAAGAATACTCCACGCCCATTGATATGTGGAGTGTTGGATGCATATTTGCAGAGTTTGTCACGATGAATCCTCTATTTCCCGGAAAATCAGAGGTCGATCAGTTGAATAGAATATTTAAGGTGAGGAAGATATAATATAATTAAATATGTACTGTCTTAATTACAATAGACAATTGTAGGTGGTTAGTTAATATATCACACAGGATTCAAATATAGGTTCAAATAAATAAAATTACATGCATGATGCATGTAATTCTATATATTTGAATTTTCCAAATGATATTGGGGTTTTTCTTCTTATCTTAGTTGTAACAAGGCGTCGTACGTTGCAGGACCTCGGCACGCCGTCGGAGTTGTTGTGGCCGGGCTACAAGGAGCTGCCAGCGGTGCAGAAGATGACGTTCGCGGAGCACCCGCCGGGCGGGCTGCGCCAGCGCGTCGGCGCCGACCTGCTCTCGGAGAGCGGGCTCGCGCTGCTGCAAGGCTTCCTCACCTACAACCCCGTGAGGCGCCTCTCCGCTGATGCCGCGCTGGAGCACGCTTACTTTAAGGTACGTGGAACATGGAGTTGTGTCTTATTGCGAGTAATGTGGGATGGATGGGAGGCTTTTTGATATTTTATGGTTTTTTAATATGTAGTTTGTTTATAATTCATTAATTATCAAATATTGTAACAGAATTATTTGTCTAGAAATAATAATAGAATACATTATTCGACGATGAAATAAGTTGATATATAAGAAGTTGGGTAATATTGCATTTTGTGTTGTGGTTTCTAGAGGATTTCACATAAGTTGGTAATAAAACATTGTGTGTCTTTTTGTGTAATTGATTGTCGTTCGCATAGTTTGTAAGTCTCTATATCAATATATCTATCACGTGTAAGATATAATAAATCCCGCAGGAGAACCCGGTGGCGATCGACCCGGCGATGTTCCCCACGTGGCCCGCCAAGTCGGAGGGCAACCGGCGCACGACGCACAGCCCCAAGCCGCCGGCGGGTGGCGCGGCGTACGCGCAGTTCGCGCGCGCCGACTCGGACGAGGCGCTCGGCTTCCACGTGCAGGCGCGCTCGCTCAACGTCGCGCCCGGCTTCTCGCTCAAGTTCTAGCGGCCCCGCCGCCCTGCGCCGCGGGCCCGTCCTAAGTCGTTGAACTTTGCGAACCTCGGTATATAATCGTGCGTTTTTTCAGCCAGACAGCTGATTATGCAGTGACATATCGTGTTAGAGAATTATCACGTGTGTTAACATTATTCTTTATACATAATTCGTAGCGACGTAGCGTTGAAGAGATAGCCATGCGCTAAAATGGCCTCGTTGTGAAACGTGGACTAGTAAGCTACATTCGATATAACTAGAACATTCTATTGTACGTACTCTTTGAGCTAATGTCCACGTTACTGGCTCAGACTTCTACACAGTGTATACTGAAAAATAATGTTGCATTGCCTGAAGGACAAGGACACAAACGATGTGATGTTGTTCACTCTTTGTATATTAAGATCCTATTTCACAATATGACAAGTGAATATAATTGTACTTTTTCTTTTTTTACGAATCAAAACTTCTCTCGAAGGCTAGAGAGCCTTCTTTGCCTTAATTGGTACTATTTATTTTTGTGTTAGTCACAGGCAAATTCAATAGTTTACTGCTTACAAGCGGCGGTGTACAAACTTGGCATTTTGTATTTGCCGAGAGTTTACTTTTTCCAAACGTCCATAAGGAGCCGGTTGCAAGGCGACGAAGCACCGTATTGATATTTCTGTGTAGTTTTAAAGTATAACGATCTTAATAACGAAACCAAAATTTCCAATTTCGAATTATGGTCATAATACAAAATGCCGAGTGCTTGTAGACTTCGGACGCCGTTTGTAAACTGTGAAATTATCCGATATATATGAATGAATGATCCTCAAAAAAAAAAAAAAAATTAAAAGCATTTACTTCGTGGTATTTTTGCAAGATTAAACTCATTATAACACCTCGATATATTGTATAACAAATATTTTTCTAAGTTGACTGTACATATGTTCTCAAATTTGGCATTCATAATATTGTTCTCACATCATTTTGAGTTATTTAAAAATGGCATATTTCTGTTTAATGAACCAGAGAAGAGAAATAAACTGTGTTCAATTATCCAAAAACTACTTGTTAACTGTTAAGACTGTATCTAATATGTAATATAAAATATTGTCCTAAGATGGGAGTACTTATTATGCAAGAATGTTTATATCTTTGTATTCGTCAGCCAATTTTTGATTAATATTTTTTTACTATATAATAATCATTATAATATTGTTAAATGTTAGCCGAAGGTACAATTAATATGGAATATACATTTATAACTATGTTTTCGCAAGTAGTAACAGTTTGTTCCAAGATATTTGATCTTAAATACATTTATAAAGTTATGGATTAAACACGTCATCAATTAAAAATACTCAAAACTTGTTTGAATGGTACATATTTTTAAAGTGTCAAAATATTTTTCTATATGTAAAAACAGTCTAGGAAATAGATACAAATGTAAATACCTCTTATAAATAATGATTAGCGTTTCTCGAACGATAATTAGATTTAGCATATAATGTGGTATAAAATATACCCATGTTTTGACAGAAGATATTTTGTTTTATTTATAAAATCTAAACCAAATTTTGTCTATGTGAAATTCGTAATTGAGAATGTAAAATGAATATCCCAGTACATTTATTCAATACAATGTTATAGTCTAACAATGCTCATCTTGTAACCATTTCTGTAACAACTGCAGCTGATTCCAAACCGCGTCGCGCGAAGTTCCTCCGGCGCTTGTATATTGCTCCACACTAGATTCCCATGAAAATATTTTCTCTAGCTCCTCTTGAGATCCAAATTCTGGGCTAATTGAAGAAATTAAGAATCTCATTAATTCAATAATTACCAAAATTTAATTAAATTTGTTACGTCCAAAAACCACACGAAAAGCATTAAGTACTATGTGATTTAATTTACTTTAAATAGACTATACTGTGCTATTTTGTGACAACCGAGGCTTTAAATGAATTAATAAAGGAATTTTATATTTAATTTCGAATGACAGTCAAAATGAAATAAACCGTTATTAAATAAACTGTAAGAATTTCAAAGTGAATCGTATTTTTTGTAATTACATTAGACGTGACGCAAAAAGTTCTTAGTCTCCCATTTTTAATTACACAGCATAGTATTTTCAAAACTGACAATACTAAATGACATCGAAAGACTATGATTGCCATTCCCCTTATTTCAGACGTTAGTTAGTTTTAGTAGGTTTTAAGGATATAGCCGACCTTGTATATAAGGAATTTTTTTAACAAGATTCAACGTAATGTAAATCCCACTAATCCTACTAATATTATAAATGCGAAAGTTTGTAAGGATGTGTGTGCGTTTGTTGCTCTTTAAAGCAAAAACTTCTGAACCGATTGCAATGAAGTTTGGTATGTAGACAGCTGGACAATTGGAATAACATAAAGGCAACTTTTGATCCCGATATTCCTACGGTATACGTACTTACGCTGGTGAAACCGCGGGGCGCAGCTAGTAATGTTATAAATGACATGTTATTTTTTTCTAAATATTACCATATAGCAATGTATTCCTTATGAGGCATGTGCTTTAGATCTACTCCTAAGGCGGCAGCGCGTCTGAGCACGAACCCTACAATATGATG
This sequence comes from Zerene cesonia, assembly GCF_012273895.1. Classification (NCBI taxonomy): domain Eukaryota; kingdom Metazoa; phylum Arthropoda; class Insecta; order Lepidoptera; family Pieridae; genus Zerene; species Zerene cesonia. The sequence goes on along the minus strand of NC_052121.1, from coordinate 5,594,061 downwards.
TGCTTTTCGAAATGGTACGCCACGCCGGACGAGCGCGTGCGCGAGGTCTGTAGCTAACATGCTAGAATCCAGGAGCCCAATTGCTTTGTCTTGATTAACCTTTTTCAAATTAAAGAATACAATTAAAAATATCAATTAATGAATTGTACAATTTTTTTAAATTAATACTTACGGTCATAGTTCTTATAGTTCCATTCATTACTTTTATGCAGTGCATTAATCTGTCATAAGATCTAAACGTAATTTCCTTGTCGACCTGCAAGTCTTTATTGTAAGTGCTGGGCAAACCTTTAAGAGTGCAATTAAATGAAAAGCTGTCACCTAAAAGCATTCCTGCAGCCCCTCTCACTAATTCTAAACCATCAGGATTACGTTTCTGGGGCATTAAACTGGATCCAGTAGAAAATTTATCAGATAACTGTACAAATCCAAACTCTTGAGTGCTGTATATTATCAAATCTTCCGCTAGTCTACTTAGATGCACTGAACACAGTGCAGCCCAATTAAGAAATTCAACTGAAAGGTAGAACTTAAATGTAGACAGTTAATCTCGATGTATATTATAATATATGCTTATGCTTATAAGCATGCAGTATAAAATCTAAGCAATCAAAATATAACAAAAATACCAATATAATCTCTTGATCCAACGGCAAACATAGAGTTAGGTGTGATATCATTAAATCCCAGACTATGGGCTAATCTCACACGATCAATCGGCAAAGCACAGCCAGCTATGGCGCCACTGCCGAGTGGGCATATTGACAAGCGCTTAACTTGTTCATTTAGACGACAAACATCGTCTTTTAGTAGCCAAGCATAGCTGAAATCACAGATAATATACCATTATAATAGGCTAAATTTAACTTAGTAGGTTTTTTGTTTGGAACTTTAGTATCGCGAGTCCTACAGTTTACAATTGGATCTTTTAACTTAATAGGTACGTGAGACCTCACGATCCATAGACTTGATTTTTTACACACACACACAGCAAAATAGCAAATTATTAAGGTTCATATACTTAAAATACCTAAGCATAAAGTGACTCCATCGTATAGGTTGGGCTCGCTGAAGATGAGTGTATCCCGGTGCAATTACATTTATTTCATTTTCTGCACGTTTCGACACTACCTTCAAAATGAAAACATAGAACATAAAAATGATTTTATCAATTGAAAATTAATAATTTAGCTATCTTGAAAGCACTAAAATATCGCTGTCAGTCAGCGTACACTTACCGAAATAAGATGTAATAGTTCTTTTTTTATATTTTTTACAGAATTAAGCATCCAGAGTTTTGTATCTGTGACAGACTGATCATTTCTACTCCGAGCCGTGTGTAAATGCAAAGCTGCATCACCTGCATATTCTTGAAGCCGCCGTTCCACTACGGAATGTATATCTTCTTCTTTATCTAAGAGACGACCACTTCTATTTAAATCTCTTTCGATGTCGATTTCAACCTATAATCAAGTTGAAGTTGGCATAAACAGGTAGCCTAAGTGGTTAAAATTTGTTCAAGTTATAGAAGTGCTTAAAATGAACAAAAATACTAACTTTTTTCAAACCTTCAATAATAGCAATGTAATGATCATCGGAAAGATGTTTGCTTTTATTCAGCTCTTGAGCCCAAGCACTGCTACCCCGAATATCTTCCCGAAAGAGCCGACTGTCTACTGCTAGGGAATCGTTTAAGTGCCTCAGATCCTGTGAGGCCTCTTCTTCAAAACAACCACCCCATAACTGATATCTGTTCTAAGGGTTAGGTCAACGATGAGTCGATTACAATAATTATGTATTTAACAAAATTTAAATGTAGATGCAAAATATACAAACTAGGTACAACCTTTCAATTACAAATTTCACTATATTTTTGTATTTCTTACCTCTGACATATCTTTCGGGTATGTGAATCTATACGAAAATCTAAATGAAGCAATTTTTGCGCATATTTATTACTTTTGTTTAATTTATGATATGGTGACTTGGCTTTGTTGTTTGTTCACTTATCACAATCGTAGGTTATGAAAGGTTAACATTATGAAGACGGCAGACTATTTAAAATAAATAATTCCATTACAAATAAGTTTGTTTTCAAATAGTAATAACTAGCATTCCGCCCGCGGCTTTGCCTGCATGGTCATAGGAAAGATAGACCAAGTCACGTTCCCGTTCGATTTCCGGGATAAAAAATATCCTATATCCTTTCTCGGGTGTCAAACTATCTCTGTACCAAATTTCATCATAATCAGTTTAGCCGTTCTTGAGTTATAAATAGTGTAACAAATACGACTTTCTTTTATATATAAAGATAATCGATGTTACCAATACGAGATTCTTAGTTAAGTAACTCCTTGGGTCGCGGACGAATTTTAACCGACATCCGTGGCCCCTTCATTAAAATGTTTCGACGGAACACAGTGGAATTTAAGTCGGAAGGATTCCGACATAATCCCAGACATATATATGTTGGAAGAGTTGTAATCGTCTTAGTAAGCAAACGGTTCCCCTTGAGATCGTGCACTTACTACTTAGCACCCTTTTTTAACGTGGTTGTTTTTTTAATGAGGCCATCTGTTGCGTAGGCGTTATTAGCACATTGTTTTCCAAAAAGGGCAACTCGGCAGTCTGAAAAGGGCTAGAGAATCAAATCAAAAGTCTTATTTGCTTATAAAAGCAAGTGTATAAATACAGTATACGAAGGGAATTATTTAATCCTGCTGATCCTAATGAGGATAGTAAGATTAACTCACTAAATGATTGTATTGCCATCCTCATCAAAGAGAAACGCCCATCAACATGTTACTACCAAGGTGAACCTTGAGTTCACCCATGTGTCTGTGCTAAGATGACACACATTGTAATAGCCCTTCAGGATTACATCGAGATTCATCACAAAAAGAGGAATTGTTCTGTCACGGATAAGCGAACAAAGCTTGAATACAACTTGTTCGCTTAAAGTAAGCCAATATCGGGTCCAAAGGAGTCGGTTGCATTCCAATATACACACACATACATTAATGTGAATAACACCCTTTTCAAGTATAGCAGACTGTTTTACATTACAAAAGCTATATTATCTATGACTAAAACCAAAGTAGTTAGGTCCATATTGGACATTGGTATTGACTACTCTTGTATTATTATACTACTCACTACTCTTTGGTATTGACATTTAAGTTTTGACAGTGACACTGACACATAAAAGACTGGCTCTGGCTTCGTAAGTAGCATTTGTAATTTTGTATGTTTTACATAAAAGTTCCATATATTTATCAATTTTCAAGGTATATACCTGGACAATTATTTAAATGCAACAATTTTTTAACGATAGCTTTTATTCAAAAAGTAATAGAAGAAAAAATAAACCAATAATATATAAAACACTAAATCGACCTAACCTATTACTAAATTTTTATGCCAGGTGTGTTCAGATTATGATGATTTGATCAAATTAAATACAAGGGAAGATTAACAACATGGAAGAACTGTTTGAAACACCAGATTATGATACAGCAGAGGAAAATAGCTATCATCATTATACTTTATTCGATGTCACTGTTGACCCAGGATTAAAAGATGACGAAGGAAATGAACTGCCTAGACCTTTCAATAAAAATCAAATGAGGAAGTGGTTGAAAAAAGTGCGTTGGGAAAAACATAAGGCTGAAAAACGTAGTAAAGAAAAGGCTCGGGCCAAGGAAAGGAAACGGGAAGCACGCGCAGCAAATATAGATTTAGGCCCCAACAGAAAAATGTTGAAGAAAATGAAGTTAGAAAAAGTTAAGAAAAATATAACCATAATAATTGATTTAAGTTTTGATCATTTAATGATCGAAAAAGATAGATATAAGGTAATAAAACAATTGCTACGGTGCTATTCAATAAATAGGCGGTCAGAGGCACCTCTCCAATTTCATGTCACGAGTTTTGGTGAAAAAGCAAAAATTGACATTTCCAGGCACAATGGTTATGAAAATTGGGATGTAAGTCTCAAAAATATTTTTATGTGAGTACTTGCAGTCTTTTCTTTGAATGTTTTTTCACTACTTAAAGTAAAGATGTTTTCAGATAGGGTATCATGAAAAGTCTTACCTCGAGCTTTTTCCTAAAGAAAAGTTAGTTTATCTGTCTAGTGAATCTGAAAATGTCATTGAGCAATTTGAAGAGGACACATACTATATCATTGGTGGATTAGTGGACCATAACAAGCACAAGGTGAGTATTAAAAACATGGCCTATGGGTACTAAAAACTAGATACTGAAATTTAGTTAGCTGTAGTTTTAATTTTCTTATTGTAATTATATGTATACATAAATATCGAATAAATTCTTCTAATTACTGTTGTTCATTTAAAATTATACAGTTGAAGTAACTGCCAAGAAGATATGTAATTATTTATGTGTTTGGTATACATTTTCAGGGATTGTGTCATAAATTGGCTGTTGATCAAGGTATAAGGCATGCCCAGCTACCTCTAGATAAATATGTAAACATGAAAACAAGGAAAGTTTTGACCATAGACCATGGTAAGTATTGTTATGAACATTGAGTTATGATAAGTGTATACAATTATATACTTGGGCTTATATCCAAGGACATGTTATTACAATTTAGACCAAGAAGTTTTATCAATAGCAAATTAATAAACCACATTAATTTTTAACTTGTTTATTACAAAAAGTTTTTTTATATTTCTACTAAGTAAATACTAATTGGGCTAATATATTGTATTAATTATTCCAGTTTTCGAGATTGTGCTTCATATTTCTGAAGGTATGCAGTGGCAAGAAACTCTTCTGAAAGTTTTACCATTAAGGAAGGGAGTACACCTATGTGACTCATTAAATAATTCTACATCAATTATAGAAACATCAAAAGAAAATAATATACCCGTATGAAATCATATATTATGTAAATTTTAAAACAAAAATTTAAGTTCAAATTAACAATTTGTTTAAGTAAAACACTATTACACACTAAAATACTGCAATTCACTAAATATATTAAAGCTATGTTGTTTTACTTTTAGAGTTATTAAAAAATATCTCAATTATTAAACTGTTACAAGATATTTGACAATACATAATTTATATTCTTAATATTTGTTTTCATTTTTATAAATACAGATTTATATTACAGAATATGTGTTTGAATATCTACTATTGTGATGTTTTCAGCTCAGACAATATCATAATCATTACAATATTTATAATAATAAATAAAATTTTAGATCCCATTTATTATTAAAATTAATTTATATAACATATTTTCCTCAACTAATATATAAAATCATCACATTATATTTGGGATCACAAGATTATGCAACATAACTTTGTGGTAACAACACAATACCTATGTCTATTGTGTACCATTTATGTAATACATAAACCATCACTTCTATAAAATAATAAATACTTTTATTGATTTTTTTCTAAACAAAGTTTCTATGAACATACTCATATAAATTTATATTTTTGTAAAAACTTTGTTATAATAGGCGCTAGCACCTCAGGATTGTTTAAATGGACATGGTGTGTACCAGGAACAAAGTGACTTTCAAAGTTCTGATTATTCTTTTCTAATGTTTCTCGAAGGTCTACTGAAAACTGATCCGAAGCGTATGGAGAATCTATAGCTTTAAAATAAGCGGTTGGACACTTTAGCCGTTTTACAAGTGTTTCTACAAACATTTTATTTTCGGGCATAAATAGAGTGTGCTTCAAACGAGCATCTCTGTTAAAGTAGTATTTATTGGGATCACTCGATGATGCTTTCATTCCTCGCTTCGCAAGATGGTGAACACTTTCCATGGATACAGATTTTTTTGTCCCGTAATGCCATTTCTTTACAAATTCTTCGATAGAATAGGAAGGCGGCTCAGTATCAATTCTGGCTTGTGTAATTTGAATCTTACGAAATAGTTTTGGGAACATTTCAACAACTTGGTCTAAGTCATAATCGTCTGCGATAATATTGTCAATAGCGATATAAAAGTCTACGTCATCTGGAAAAACGCAAGCATAACGCATCCCCGCTATGGATCCCATTGAATGACAAAGAAGTGATACCTTATCCCACTGAAAGTGATCTCTAATAGAGAGTATTAAACGTGCAAAGTCCCATGGATAGTATTGCATACCTGAAAAGTATACGTATAATTAAGATTAAATAAAAAACTAAGTAGCTAAGTATGTAAAAATACTAAATAATTTATATTTTACCATGTGGATACCAGGATGATAGTCCATGTCCCGGGAAATCAATTGCTATTATAGGAATTTTCTGGTAGAGCAATGGCGCCAAGGTATCCCAGGTTCCGGCGTTGTCCTGCCAGCCGTGCAATGCCAGAATTGGTCTGCGTCTGTCCGCGTCTCCCCATACCTTTGCAGCAATATGGCCCCATTGTACTGGTATTTGAATTTCTTTTACGGGCACATTCTACAATAATTTTCACTTTGAGTTATAATATTTAATACTTTTCCGAGTGTTTTTTGAAGTTTATACTTTAAAACACATTTATTTAGGTATAAGTAATTACGAAGACCTTGATAGAACAATGAAAATGCCTATAGGTAGCATCATTCAATTAAACAATAATATTTTCAAGAACTTAATTAAAAATGATGCTTTATTTGTGGATGGGATTATGGAAGGATTTTCTTTATACACATAGTAACACATTTCCATTGGAAATGATCTACAATTATATATCAAACTGAATGGAACTTGGTCCCAATTCATATTAAAATGCTTAGTAGTAAAACATAAAAACCTCTCAATAGATAGACCTTAACCAAGCTATTTATTTTAAAATATTGCCTATTTCTTCATTATTTATAAAAAAATTAAGACAATGATAAGTTTTAATGTTGGGTATAACTTCGCTATCGGCTTCGGCTATACATTTTATTATTTTACATTATTTAACATGTAGATAACTATGTAGATACTTATAAGTAATAAGCTATATTTATCTCACAAAAAATTAAATACAAGATCATAGCGACGCTAACATATCAAGAGTTGGCTACTTATTTAATACAATGTGTTATAAGAATTTTATTTTTATTTAAATTAGGAATAAAATAATTATAAGAATAATATATAATATAATTAGTACTCATTCCAATTACAATAATAAACCTAAAAATATAAAAATAATAATTAATATACCTTCATAATTTTACTAGGTTTGTATTAAATCACTCACCTTTGCAGTATGCAGTTTCTTGCATCCAGTTTTATTAAAACAATTTAAAATAGATCTTACGCCATGTTCTTTAGAGTTCAAAATGATAGGTTTAATAAATCGGTGCGCCATCTTAGTTGAGATATTCATTGTTTATACTAGTATTACGATTACACTATTTTTATAACCTATAACGTTTTATAGGTTAGGTATACGATCTTCCATTGACGGATTTCAATGAATTAAAAATAGTCACGTTTGTGAGATTATCATTTCATCACCACTATAAAATGAAATTATATAACACTACACGATTGGCTTTAGCCAAATCACTTAGTTAACATAATAATTCGTGAATGAATTTAACGTTACTGCGTGTATTACTTTGCTTAGAAGTCAAGGCCACTTTTGTCATACGTACTATAATGATTCTACAATTTTTATAATATACAAGCTGATGCTCAGAACAATTAATAAGATACTTGTATACTAAAACTACTATTCATCGTTATTATATATTGGTAGATAGACTTTGTACTTAATTTATCATAAAAGTAGGAATGATGTTTGATCTACATGATAATGATTGTAAAGAAGTAGAAGGTACCTACATTATAACTCAATGTTGTAAAGGACTATAGTTTATCATTTTTGCATCGTGATAATTAATATCTACCAATCCAAGACGATACGACATCTCAATGATGAAATAAAATGATATTAGGTGTCATAAATAAAATTTACTAACAGATGTGTTCGTTCTTACGTAAATGTGTAATTAAATCCTATACATAATATTATAAAACAGAAACTAGGTCATTTCCATAAATAAAATCTTTTTTAAAAACACTAATTGCTTTCCAATATGGGTGTGTTATGTGTCCCTGAAACAATAGTTTGGTTTTTTCTATTTGCCTGTTTGTTTGTGAGTCAATCACGTACCATGTATGTCCATTCAAAGTATAAATAGCTACCAAATGTAATGAAACACTATAAAGTATATTCAATATACTCATGACAATAGGTCCTGAATGAACGTTAAATAATCCAGCTAAATATGTATTTTGTTAATATAACTGTTTAATGTTTATACAACTGTTTAAACAGAAAATATGTTCTTATCATAATTATCAAAAAACACAAACATTTTCAGCGTTCAAGTCTTAAATGTAATATGCATGTATGAGATATTAATAATGGTTTAGATATTTATAATGTTAGGCATTAAAGATTCCGTATATCATGGATATCTCTATGACTACATAGCCTATATAAGCAATAAAAGTTGTTTTGCCGGCGGCTTTTCACGCATTAAATTCGGAGTAGTTTAATAAATGTTACCATACATACAATTCTTCTTCTAGAATCACTCTCTTTAAAAAAAAAACTCCATCAAAATCCGTTGTATAGTTTAAAAGATCTAATCCTATATAACACAAATACTCTGCTGCGTCTGTATATGTTGTCCGCTATAAGCTGAAATATTACGGCAACGATTTTTATACTGTTTCCGCCAGTAGAGAGCGTGGTTCTAGAGGAATATTTTAGAATACAACATGTTTTAATTTTGTTCATATATTAGCAGCACATAAAAAATAATGTGTAGTTAAATTGTGTAGTAGGTATTTTTACATTAGATCAATGAAATGTTAATTTTTTTTTTGACTTAGCGTGCGCTAGTTATAAGTTACTAGGAACTCACAAGTTAGTAGGAAATTAAATTATATTTGTTTCCATTACTTCTAACCATAATATGAAAGAAGTTGTCTAGACAAAAATAGCTTTACATCTTGGACAAATTTTCTTCTTAACTAATAATCAAATTATATCAATCGCATAGAGGGCCTTTTAACGACGATTTTTCCTTTCTATCGTTTTCTATTTATTTTTATACATTTTATAGATTTTCTAAGTTCTTCAATATTTGTAAGATCCGATAAAAACGAAACATAACCTAAGTACTTTAGTATTATTATTTTTTTATATATATCTCATTAAATGTATTTCGCAACATTCCTATAAGTAAGTGACTAAATTATTTCTAGATTAACGCCTTTTAAATTAAAGTTAGGTGAAGCTAAGAAATAAAAGATAAAGAAGAAATTTAAGTGTTTTATATCAGTTTATATTTTCGTAAAACATTTTCGATGTGCGGGATTACTATATCTGGATTATTCAAATGTACGTGATGTGTACCCGGGATCAAATGTTTTTCGAAATTGGGATTGTTTTCTTCTATAGTTTTTTCTAATCTTGCAAATGTTTTGCTCGTTGAGAATGGGGAATGAATTGCTTTTAAGAATAGGATTGGACATTTCAAACGCATTGTGAACGCCTCTAAAAAATATTTATCCTCGAAGTCGTAATATGCGTATGATATACGACCGTCCTTACTGAAATGATATTTTTCAGGATCATTTAAAGATTTTTGAATACCTCGCTTCGCAAGGACCTTGACGCTTTCCAACGAAATAGATTTATTCGAGCCTTCATGCCATTTATGTATGATGTCGTTGTATGTATACAAAGGTGGTTCGGAGTATGGTTTCTCTAGTAGATGATGAAGTTTACTAATAATCCTTGGGTAATTTTCTACGAATTGTTTGATATTATATTCCTCAGGGAAAAGACAATCTAATGCAATCAAGTAATCTAAATCATTTGGAAATAGGCAGGCATATCGTGTCGCAACTATTGATCCCATAGAATGACCTAGAACAGTCACTTTATCCCATTGGTAGTATTTTTTTATATATAGTATTAATCGAACGGTCTCCCATGGATAATATTGGATACCTGTAAGAAAAAATTACATACTTAATTTTTTTAAAGGTAAAAACTACCTAGTTATTAATTGGAGTTTATCAATTCAATGTAAAATTGTCAGAATGCACATGCACTGTGTCAAGTTTCATCCGTGTACGTTTGTTCATGCACACCTCGAAAACTTACAAGTCGGATTGAATGATATTTTCTTTTTAGCTGTCTTGGGTGTGCTCATTAAAATAGATTTGGTAGTTTTTGAGATAATATGTTAAATAGGTACTTAGGTAGAATTGTCAAGAAAAATAAAGCCTAAAGCTTCCTTCAATAAAAGGGCTATCTAAAATTGAAAGAATTTTTCAAAACGGATCAGTAGTTCAAACAAACAAGCTCCTCAGTTTTATAATATTAGTATAGATTATGAAACATATTATATTTATAAGGTTCACAAACAATTTATTAAATGTTAATGTAAAACCCGTGGGTTCAAATACACGTTACGTTTTTATATTTTGTTCTTAAGTTTTGTAAATATTTGAATAACTACATAATTAATAATAAAACTATCACAAGCTGTATGCATAATTAAATATAATTATACCAGGCGCATGCCACGACGACAGTCCATGTCCAGGGAAGTCGATTGCTAATATTGGAATTTTATCACAAATCATTGGTGCCAGGGTATCCCAAGTGCCAGCGTTGTCTTGCCAGCCATGCAGTGCAAGTATTGGTCTGCGTCTATCCGCGTCTCCCCATAATTTCCCAGCAACGTGGCCCCATGGTACGGGGATTTTAATTTCTTTCACCGTGACCTATAAAAGTAATGTCTTACCTACCCAATCTATAATGGTTACTGCTTAGTAACTGCTTAAACATAATACTGTGTAATATAGCTTCTAATAGAGCTACTTACTTATTATTTCTACCTGGTATTATGCTATTTTATAATAGAGTCTAGAATAAGTTTAGTTAAAGATTTAAATGGATTATACAAATTTTGTTTCTTCTTATTCTATTTGTTAATGGCCACCAATAGACGGATTGCGCCAATGTCCTGTGTACGTGGGTTATCTGATTCTTTGTTATTCTTAATTTTTGCACCCATTATCCAAAACTTGACATTACAAAAATGCCATTCGAGAAACATCCGGATTTTGAGAATTGAGGCAGATGTTATAATAATTTATTTTAATTTAATAATGCATAGCTATCAAGATTGAAAAAAGTAGGTTTTCAGTAACTGTTAGGATTGATAAAAAAAAATTGCTATTATGTATTACAATATTTCCAATATTATTTTAACCGACGTTCCGGTATGTTCCGGTATGTTTCAGTGATATTTATGATAAAGGTAAAAACCAGATTAAGAGGTCAGGACTTAAAAGGCCTTGTTGTAACAAAGGAGGCCCCTTGGTGCCAAATTATTTTCCAAATAAATATGCATTAATTTTGTCGAATTTTAATTTCTTTTTTTCAAAAGTCCTTATTATATCGCTATTCGTGGATACTTCGTGGCTGTACACCTTGCCCTCCTCTAAATCCAGCTCTGAATATAGTCTTATTTAAGTGAAAGTTTACTTAAAGCATTTAAAATATTACAGTAATACTCACAGAAGTGTTCAAAGTTCGGTTACAGTATGTTAAACTTCCGATTCGATGCACTAAGGGCTTAATAAAATAAGTTCTGAGGTTACGAGTGATTCTGATTGAATTATTCATTGTTATCAGCTGTGCAATTATGAAGCACGATGATAGACTGAACCAATGAATACAAGCGATCAATTAGAAAAGTAATTGTTTTCTATTGTAAAAATACAAACATTTGCCTCACTAATTATACGTATATGTTATGCTTTGCCTTTAGTCGAACAAATTAATTAAAACCATAATGTAGATCGTATTTAAACAACGACCGTATCAGAGTGGAAGTGCGAAATTTTAAAGCGCTAGAATTACATTGTAATACAACATGTAATTTTATAGTAGCTAACAACTCAAATTAACTATTTAAATAAAATTTTTTTGATAAGTTGTACACTGAAATAATCTGATTAAAACTTGTACAAAATAGTCATTACATGGTAAAACGTATAATATTATATCACTTATTTAAATTAAATTAAGTCTGCATTCGATTAGACATATCGTATTAAAACCTGATATTAGTGTTTCATTATAAATTAATGAGATTACAGAACATTGCTCGCTCCGGCTCCTCCTGATACCCAACCGTCTTAATTATAAAAAATTGTTTTTGCAGGTACTAAAATTTAGTTTGAGAATTATCATCGGGTCTCCGGGCTTCCCCCAGCGTAGTTGCCGTTCCTGTGGGATTTATGTACGATAAAATTATACCTTTTCTGGGTCTCAAACTTCTAACGATCTTCTTATTGAATTTCATTTAGATCTATTAAATGGTTAGCCTTAATGTAGTACAGTTTGATAAAGTATTGCAATATTAATTAGTCGGGGATTTTTTGTGTAACTCGTCATTTACCTAAAACTATTATGATGGTATAAACTACACCTAACTTTAAATTGTAATAGTTAGTGTCAGGTACACTATATATCCAGTTCGACATTTTTGATACTAATTATGATCATATAACATATTTATGATGTTTCTTATTTGTAGTCTTATTTATACTTTCAAACGAGTTAGCCAGATTTTATTACAATTAAATAAATAAAACATTCAACTTTTTTAATTCATTATATTTCATAATATTACACTTGAAAATGTACACTTTAATCGGATGACATTTTTTAGACGTATCTTTTACAATCTTGAATAATACATAAATCTTTTCCAAAATGTTATAATAGAATACTTAAATGAAAGTTATGTAAACTTTACTTAAATAATACGGTAACATTTGGTAACTGACATGCATGTGGAAAGAATATATAATATAAAGTTCATTACATACGTATTGTAGCTTGCTAAAAATATCACGAAATAAAATTTATATAATCTATGACTTAATATGACATAACTTAAAGTGATCTTATTACATACAATTGAGACTCGTTCTTACAACTAAAATTATGGCATGCTCGAAGGCATTTTAGTTTACTTTGAGAATGTTGACCAATGTCAAACTTTTGTCGGATATAAAAATATAAGAATAAAAATTAACCCAGATCTTGTATCAAAATAAAACAATGTACCTAAGGTTTAAATTTTATCGCTTAAAATATGAATAGGTAACATACGAGTATGTTTTGCCAATTTCAGTCTCACATCTTTTATATACATAAAATAAAATGTAAATGTAATGAGAGTTTTGTGAATAATGCGCCGTTTTGTATGAATCTTATTCGTGGTGTATTAATTAATTAGTTTTAATGAGGACGATAAAGTACACCAGACAGACAGATGATTTGAGTATTGTACGAACGCACAAGGAATCATATTGCTTTGTTCGTAGTAGTCAGCGAGAAGCATTGTACGAGCAATGAATCATCACAGTAGTAAGTATGACGCCCCACATCTGCTGGTAGCGCAGAATCCTAGTCAGTCGATCAGATGCACGGTCTATGCGGCGATGGTCGGTAATTGTCGATAGTATTAAGTAAGACGCGTCCTTAGAGGCAGCGTGGAGCCCTCATCATTCGGTGTTATAAGCTATACAGTCTACGCACAGAGAGTATCAGGCAGGTCGGGTTCCATGATGCCGCGTCTCAGCGCCGTGAGCAGCGGGCGCGGCGCGCAGGCGCAGGTGGCGCGCCAATCGTCCAGGTCGAGCGCCCACAGCGCGGCGCCGCGCGCGCCCGCCCGCGCCAGCACCGCGCCCGCGCGCTGCGCCTCGCGCGGCGTCACGTACGTCGCCCACTGCGAGCCGTCGCTCGCGTACGTGCCCGCCGCGGCGCTCACCTCGCGCCAGCCGCGCGCGAGCGCCTCGCACACCTGGGATGGATTTTAAACCAAATTTGTATACTCTACTGAAATTCAAAACGCATTTTTAAATTTTAATTGATTGCGATTACGAAGAGCTTGAATGTTTTAGAGGGTTGTAATGAATTTAAATATATCTATTGTACAAAGAAGGCCACTAACTACTTCGGGGAGAGGTAATATCCAAAAGGAGGTCCAAATTCTTAAATAGGATCAAGCGATAACAATAATCCTTACAAACAAAATAAATCACATGAATCGGTTGAAAACCCGCCGAATTATCGTCATAAAATAAAAAAATTAAGATTGTAGCGAGCCGTTTAATTCAATTAAGTATTAGATATACATTAATCACCTCATAGTAGGCGAGGAAGCCGGGCACGTCGGTGGCGGGCTGCGGGTCGCCGGGCGCGAGGGCGGCGGCGCCGAGCGCGGCGCTGTCCCCGCGCAGCGCGTACGAGCGGCCGTACGCCGGCACGCCCGCCACCACGCGCCACGCGCCCACTGCGCTCGACCACCACTCCACTGTTGATTGCTGGAACACATGGTCACACACAATGTTACATACGGCTTCTACGGAATATTGCTGTTGTTAAATGACTTGACGTCATCAGACTAGAAAAAGAGCTTTGCTTTGATAACCTGAAATAAATGTCCTCCTTTCTTGGTGTTTAGTGTATATTAGCTTCCATCCTTCATATTTTACAAATTTGAGTATAATTAACAAATTTATTTAATATTTGCACAAACAAAAGAAAATAAACACTCACCAAACTCATATCATTGAAATCGGTATTCTCTAAGGGCAGCAGATATGCCGTTCTCTTAGTATTAGTGCTATAATAATCATTGGCAGCGATCGAGATCCAATCCAAAGCGGAAGAGAGGACGAGCGGGTCGTAGGCCAGAGCCGCCACTTCTGGGTGCGGCGCGACGAGCGCAGAAACTTCTAGATTGTGACGGCGAAGTGTCTTAGAGAGCAGAGTTATGAGCAGGGAGAAGTTTTCCTTGTCATTCTCATTTACATCTGTACAAGGAGCCTGCGGAAATCGAAATATAAAAATTAAATCACAATTATCAGGTTCTAACTTTTTATTGTAATTAGATACTAAATAGATACTTAAATGTACCGACATTTAACGGTGCTTAACATTTACATATTTATCAGTACCAGTTTATTTATAAGTTACTTTTTTATTATCAACTTAAACCAGTTTTTAAGTTAATGCACGAGCGTTAAAAATTCAGTATGCAAATACTTACTTTCTTGCAAACGGGATATTGCCATGCAAGCTGAAGACCGTCGAAGTTCCATTTCTGCACAAATTTCAAAGCAGATTTCACAAATATCTTCCTGTTTTCGGTACTTGCGGCCATTTTGCTCCAAGCGTCACCCTCCGAGTTGTCAATACCTCCGACACCCAAAATTACTTTCACACCCTTTAACTTGAATTCGGTTATCTTGCCGTAGAAATCTAAAACGAGAGAAATTATAATAGATTATATTTTCTTAAATTAACTATTAATATCAATTTTGATAATTTTACATCAAAAACAAAGACCAGAAAAAGCTAGGTATTTGTGCAAGTAGCCTCCAAGTTTAAAAGTGTAATTTGCTGTTTATGTAATACGCTCTTTGAACTATAACGAAAAGAAATGTAAAATGGAACAGTTCAAAACTCCATTCATCTATCTATACAAAAGCTATAGGAAATAAAAATTGATAGCTACCATTAACCACATCGAGCTCAGGGTTTCCAGGAACCACGGTGTTGGAGCTGTCGAGATGCGCCCACGAGTACACGAGGTGGGAGCAAAGTGCCGGGTCTACTTGATCCGGCCCAAAGCTGCCGTTGTTCTTCCTGTATTATTATAATATATGATGAAAATTATTTCAGGATAAATATGGAGCATTTATTTTTTAAAATAAGGACCGAATCCATTTCAAATTTCGAAATCTGGGTTTTATTTGAAATATTCACTATATATCGAATTTTTAATGATGATAAAACTGAAAATAAAATATGATATTAAGATTTAAAATTATATTTATTGCCTGGCTTAACTTTTCTATGGAGTCAAGTGACGTTTTGTATTGTTATATATAATATACCGAAAAAAAGATTTATACAGAACGTTTTAGAAAAAGTTTAGAATACAGATACTTGATTTTAATTGAGTTTCTTTGACTTTATTATGATTATGATTTGAGATAATTCTAAAAGCTTATTAAATTTGTATAAAGAATTTCCGACGAGCTAGCAGAGAATAGCTCATCTGGAATTATCTAATTATTTACCTGTAGTACGCCCAATTGGTAAAGTAACATGCGACTATAGGTTTCTCTTTGACTATGACATTTTCGGTGCTGTCTTCAGAAGCCAGTTTGAGGCTGGACTTAGTCTTACACGGAGATTTATCAGGCCAGTCACAATGGTTCTGAAACAAGTAAAATTCGTTAGATTCCGGTTATCTTATTCCTCTTCCGATAATTCCTTCTTCTTGTAACATACAAAACAAAAAATTTGTGAATTTTTATGTCATTATTATTGACTGTTTTATTTGAATTTCCTGTTGAGAAAAGTTATAACCTTATGTCCACACAAAACGTTATATTTTTCTCAACAGGAAATTATAATTTTTTAAACAAATTTAATTTTTAGTATCATAGCAATACAAAATTCTCAATTTTTAGTTAAAAGACAGTAACTCATATAAAATATAATTTTTAATAACTTGCTAGCCCACGCAACTCATAATTAATGTTACCCTCATTTAGTATATAATATATTTCTAGGGGCTTAAACAATCAAACAGTACAATAAACTCTCCAGCTCAATAGCATAAGCAGACCTGATTCCACAGCAATGGTGCTGGGCAGGACAGCTGCATGTACCGGCCGCCCACGCACAGGTAGTACTTGCTGCAGTCCGCGTCCGCGCGGAACCCGCTCGTGCACGACTTGCCCTCCACCGAACCCGACGGGACCACCTGTAGGCCAATGGGATGAATATTACTCATATTTTATATGGGTTGATGTTATTTGCGGGCACATTTCGCTGTCATGGTTTTGCTTTGTGGGAGTTGGTATGGGGAAATAGAAGAAAAAAACCTTTATTGGTTAGATTTGCTTAGGGGGAATTAGGAATTGTGAATTGTTTTTATAAAAAGACACAGATCAGAAATACCTATCCCTTAGGCACGAGGAACTGGATTTAAAGTCATGCTAAAAACTCTTGATAGAGTTCTTGATAAATTGAAACAAAACTAACGTATACGACGGTTGATAACGGTTACGGAACGGTGATATTTAAATCGTAAAACCGACTCTCCATTACCTCTTAACTCAAAATGTTGGTTAAAATAAAGGTTATTTAATTTTTCACTTTGAACGCATTGCATATTATATATGGTCTTACGAAAAATTTACGATTTTTTACTAGACATTTGCGTTTCGATATCTCTCACTTTTGAGAAAGCGTCCGAATTCTTACCTCGATATCTGTTTCTATTTCAGAATCTGCTAAAGATCCTGTAGTCGAGGTTTCTGGTTCTGGTTCAACGTTTGGCGAAGAAGTCGGCCCGTCGATGCTAGGTGGACTTTCAACTGTTGAGAATAGTATAGCATGTATTAAAATTATATTTTTAAGCACAATTTATTACTTTTTTTATTATTAACCTGTTTACTTAGGCTTGGATGAACATAAAAGTAACGCGACGTAAAGTTTATCACTTTACAGTTTTACGATTTTAGAGACACTTGTCTTTAGATAGTGGAATAACGCAGTTTTCGAGTCTGTCCGTATAATTTATTTTCAAAGCAATATTGTTAAAATACAATATTGAGATATGATATGTATTTTGATCGCATGAAATCCCAATAACCATCCATGGCGTACAGTTATATTGATAAACTTAGACACATAGGAATTACGATCACTTATACCGGTTATTTTACCAGGCTAAAGTGGTTGGAGCGTTATTACCCAACCATTTCCATGAGTAGGTACTTTTTATTCATTTTATAGTCACCCTTAACCAAAGACGCTGCAAATCTAACTCTTTTCTATTTGCGGCGGGGCGTCGCGTCCCATTGCACGAAATCCACCCATACCCAAGCACATCGCGAAACTCACTCTCTTCCAGCTGGCAGGGCGGCGGCGCGTCCCGCCCCCTCAACACGTGGTTGACGTTGGCCAGCAGCGGGTACTTCCCGCAGCCGCAGGAGCGGCCCGCGAAGTCATCCAGGTCGAGCGCCCAGACCATCGCGCCGGCGAGACCCGCGGCGCGCGCGAACTCCGCCTTGTGGCGCACCATGAAGTCGTCGTCGAACGACACCCACTGATCGTGCAGCGTGGCGTACGGGCCCATGCGCCCGCCCGGCTCGCGGACCACCCGCCAGCCGTGGACGCGGATGCGCTCGCATATCTGGAATGGTTTCGAGTGTTTTGAGAAATGTATTTTTTTCGTTGATTTTTGTTATTTATTTTGTAAGTACTCTTACTATGTTATGCTTCCCAAACCTGTGAATATAGTGTACACAGAAACACGAAAATTCTTACAAATCCATAACTAGTGATGCAGACGCTTTTGGGTTATATATGTTAAGTGGTAAAAACTTCACGTAGAACAAGAAGCCTACCTCGTAGAAGGCAAGGAAGCCGCGAGCCCTCGTCTCGTCGCCCGCCTCGCCGCCCGCGGTGGAGGGCGAGCCGAGGCCGCCGCCCGCGCCCGCGTCGTCGCGGTTCTCGAGCAGCGAGAACGACTGCCCGTACAGCGGCACGCCCAGCACCAGCTTGTTGCGCGCCGCACCCTTCCGTATCCAGTAGTTCACTGTGAAGTTCTGCGGGAAGAACACAATATATTATTTATTTTTATTTAGAAATTAAATTGAACATAACATCATATATGTGAAAAACGAAAAAATTATCGTTTTACTTCATATTCATTTAATTTCATTCCCAAAATATCTTTAATTTTTGTTTTGTTATACTGGGAAAAATTAAACATTACATTTAAGTAAACTAAGTTCTTATAAGTTCATAACGTATTATGAACATAAGAAATAAGATTGACTATATATTATACGTACCACATTAAATGTCTTGTCCTCATCTTCGTCGCTGGCGTACATGGGCGCCACGTGGCCGGTCTTCTGGTCCCACTGGCCGTGGTAGTCGTACGTCATCAAAGATATCCAGTCCAAGTTCTTGGAAAGTGTTGGAACATCATAAGCTAAAAAGTGAAATTCATTACATTAGGAAATCAAGTACATGGTGAGGGCGGTTCTATTTTAAAGTGGATGAAAACTTGTACGTCCATTATATTAGCTAAAACTTAAAGTGTTTAGTGTATCGATTATTCATATAATTATAATAAAAAGGTGTATTTTATTTTTACCATAATCAATAACTCGTTTGCTTGCAGATACCGCAGCAGATAATAACAGACGTTTTCGCGAAAATGCTGCTCTTAGTTCCTTTACTAATTCAGTAAATCCTTGTTTATCTGAGCTGGGGCCTTTTTCACACTCCACCTAAAGAAATAAATATTCAGTAGACTTAAAGGTATTCTGGACTTATACTGTACCAAGTAGTAATTCAGTGTTCATTTTAGAGCAGGATTTGTGGAAAAGTTTATACTTAACTAAACTAGGACTACTTTTATACTTAATAAACAGGGACAGTCATAAATATACATTAAACAACAAGGCACAATACAAACGAACTCTAATGATGCAGCAGACACTCACTTGCCAACACTTCGGGTACTCCCAGTCCAGGTCCAACCCGTCGAACTGGTACGTATCGAGGAAGTCCAGCGCGTGCACGACGAACTTCCTCCTGGCGCCAGGGTTGTTCACGAGCCGCGAGTACTTGTCGCCCGCGGAGTCGTTCCACCCGCCCAGACCGAGCAGCACGCGGACTCCTTGCTTCTTCAGGGCTACTACTTTCTCGTAGAACTCTGGAATTTTCGTTGGTGAAAAGTATGATACTATTTACGGTTGGATAGGAAAAATTTTTGTTGTATGACGAGATGGATGTGTTCATAATAGAATTGTAAGGAATAAAAAGCATCTAAACATATTGTAGTTGATCCAGGTTTACAACTTTACCAGTGAATAATCTAGACCGGAAGATTTATCCAGAAACGATTAACGACTAGTTTTAATAAAAATGTATTTACTACTGTATAACTCTTGATTCTAACAGATTATATTTAACTTACTGTTTTCGACATCCAGCCAGGTATCATGAGGTTTGATAACGAGACGTGAGCTGTCAAGGACTGCAAACGCGTAGATGATGTGAGTGCAGAGAGATGGATCGATGTCACTTGGAACGAACTTTCCGGGGCCGGGTCTATGAAAATGTATTAAAATTGAAATTCAATTATGTTTTCATTAAGTTAAACACATATTATGAAATAAGTTGGTTATGTCAGTGTAAATTACCTGTACCACGCCCAATTAGTATAGTAGCAGACTACTTTGTATTCGTCTTGTTCATCCATTATGGGTGTATTTGGTGTCTGAGGGGCAAGCTGTGTAGTTGGTGCCATGGTTGGACGAGTCGACGGAGGCGTTGTTGGACGAGCGGTGGGTCGAGGAATCACTTCGATATCTTCGAGGTCTTCATCAATATCGTTTTGTGGTTCGGGAAGCTGTGGTTGGACCGATTCTGACTCCGAATTGGGATTCAGGAAAGTGTCCTTAATAGCGTTCATAAGAGGATATTTGCCTTGGTTACATCTGAAAAGGTTATAAATTTTTGTTATATATGCTTATATTTACTATTTTATATAAAGTTTTACTGAAAAATTTGAATATTGAAATTCATACCTATTCGTAAAATCATCAAGGTCCAATGCCCAAACCATGCCGCCACCCAGGTCAAGAGATTTGATAAAGTTAACTTTCTTCTTAAGCATGTCCGCGTCGTCGAATGACACCCATTGGTCGTTCTTATAAGCGTAAGGTCCCATTCGTTGGTAAGGATCCTTAACTTCGATCCAGTTTCGGTTTTTAATACGATCACAAATCTGAAAGAAGAGCAGATTATATTCAAACTAGTTATTTATGATAGTAGTTCAGTTTGTGTAGAAACAAACATACAAGTTGGATCATTAACAAATATTTACATATTTATGTTTTTGGATCTTGATTTTAGGTTGTTAGTTAGTAAACTATATTAACAATTTTAGTTAGAATACAAACCTCATAATAAGCCAAAAATCCACTAGCTCTAGTATATTCTCCGGAATCTCCTCCACCTAAAGCTGGTGCATTCAGTCCACTCGCACCGCGGTTGTTCCAACCCGACATTGTCGTGAATGTCTGTCCATATAGAGGCATTCCCATCACCAGTTTAGACGGTGGTGCTCCTTTTTGGATCCAATAGTGCATTGTGTAATTCTGAAAGAGCGAAATAGATTTTAAATTTCACTTATTTAATACAACGCTACATATGGGTTTCTCCATAAAATTTTTAAAGCATAGGTACCGCATTGAAGTAAGTGTTATCATCATCAGGATGATAATATAATGGAGCTACATGTCCCGTTTTCTTGTCCCATTGGCCGTGATAGTCGTAAGTCATAACAGCGATCCAGTCTAAATGTTTCGCCAATACAGGCACGTCATAGCCCGCGTCAATCACCATCTTACTGGGAGACACGGCAGATGATAATAAGAGACCCTTGTGTTTGAACGCTGCAGAAAGTTCTTGAACGAGTTCACCAAACGCTTCCTTGTCTGAATCGGGACCCTTGGAACAGTCCACCTGTAAAAATTTCATATAGGTTATAAAACTGATTATTTTTTCTTTACCAAATATACCATAATTAACTTATTGTTGTGCACTTTATTGTTGTAAAGCAATGGCTTTTTCTTAAATGGATTGATATTTATTGCTTAATAGATAGTTCATAATATTAAAGGTTGGTGAAACTTATATTTATTTGGTAGTTATAACTTTATCTAAATAAAACTTTATACCGATTACCTAAGTAGATTTTATAAATATATTCCTTTAAACCTACCTGCCAGCACTTAGGATATTCCCAGTCGAGGTCCAGTCCATCGAAGCCATACTTCTCAATGAACTGCAGAGCGTGAGAGACGAAACGCGCTCTAGCGGCGCGGTTGTTCACTAACTTGGAGTATTTGTCACCCGCTGAGTCTTTCCACCCGCCGATAGCGAGAGATACTTTGGTACCGTATTTCTTAAATTCCACTACGCGCTCGTAGAAATCTGAAGAACGGGGAAGAATTGTTTGTTTTGTGGGTTTAAGATGGGATCAGTTATAATCGATTTGTGTTACATCGGGTTTATTAAGACTTTTAATGCATTTTTATACATATTTTTGTTAAAAGTTATAGGTTTTGTTAAAAAGCTATTGTTAATGGCGTAACCATTAGGTTTCCTTTAAACCCTGTAAGAAAACATACAGTTTTTTGTGGTGTACGGCAATGTCCAGGCAATTCCTCAAGAAAAATATTATCATTTCAAAATTGAACTCACGATGCTCCGTATCAGCCCACGGGTCGTGCGGTGTGAGCAGCCCGTCATCGCCGAGCACCGCGAAGCCGTACACGATGTGCGTGCACAGCGACGGGTCGATGTCCGCCGGCGAGAACTTGCCGAGCCCGGGCCGGTACCACGACCAGTTTGTGTAGTAGCACACCAGTTTGTAACGACCTGACATTTGTTTTTATTAGTGACAATGTTCTGTTAAGATTGATTTGAATAATTGAAGATTTTTCTGAAATATTCTGTCATTCATTTGTATATACGTTCATTGCTTACTAATCAAATATTTAACACATATACATTATAGTCTATAAATGAAGCAACATAAATTAATTCAAATTAAGAAATATTAGTTAAATTAAAACAAATATTTTTTATCGTCTGTATGATTATCCCACGAATGCTGATCATTATACCAAGATGACTTACTGTTTAAGAGCGGGGGTCGTAAGTTCTCATCTACCATTTCAGGGGGAGATGATATAACAGGGTCATGTGGCACCAGCTCTTGCTCCGGTTCATTGAGAGCTGGAGCGCTCGTAGTGGGCGCTTGCTGAACCGTGCATTGAGCATTTTGTGGCCAATCACAGATTTGCTTATCCTGTTACAGTAAAGGTATGGATATAGCATAGCTTCGATGTTAGTACTAGTGTTGTTAAAATGGTGATTTTATAAAGGATAGCAAGGATTGTAAAATCATGAGTAAAATGTTAATCATTAGATAAAGTTACACCATCAGATTCGAGACTAATTGATATATTTAGCGAAATTTAATCTTACCTGGTTCCAGTGCAAACCGGCAGCACAAGAGAATTCTTCGAATTTGCCAAAGAGGCAATGCATGTAACGTGAGCAGTCTGTAGGATCCATTGCGTATTGTCCGTTTTCGCAGTAAGCTGCAAGAATAATATTTGGTAACATTTTTTTTGACGTATCGTAACGAGCAGAGTTTGGTCGAGAAGAACAAGTTGTGACACGATAAGGAGCTATGCAAATGACAGGGATAGAGGAGGTTGAAAATGTAACTGTTATTTTTTTTTAAATAAATGAAGAGTGTAATATAAATAAATTACACTCTTTGTAATAAAAATAAATTCATACTTTTATTGAAAAGTTAATGTATCTTTAACAGATTTTTTAAAGATAAGGCATGTGAAGAGCACGCGTACCCGGTTTGTCTCGAACAAGTTACATAAGCTCACGTAAATGTAAAACATACAAAGTTTATCTCAAATGAGCTGAACGAGAAACAAGGAGGAGTAGTAAGATTCAGACACACTGCGCCTTGAATGATAAACAACAAAACAGAGTATCAAACATGACACACATGTGTACTTACTAGGTTTGTCCATGAGCGGCGCGCTAGGCTTGGCTGTGGCGGCATCAGTGACCTGGCGGCGGTCGGTGCATGCGTTGGGCGAGGGGAAATCGCACTGCGAGCGGTCGCGGCGCCACACGAGGCCGGGCGCGCAGCTTTGCGCCACGAGCGCGCCGTTCACGCACACGTAGAACTTCTCGCAGCGCGGGTGCGGGTGGTACGTGCCCGTGCGGCAGTTCTGTGGACGTGTATGTATTCTTATCCTAACAGTTAACGCGGAAGAACATATAGATGCTTGTATATCATTTGTTACTCTTTCTGTGTGAAATTTGGCACAGAGGCAGATTATAGTCCGTATTGTCACATAGGCTCTAGTGAAATCGCGGGATCACCTAAGTTTTGCATATTGGACTCTGAGGATTGAATCGGACGGTTTTAGAGATATGGATGGAAGAACATATTGTGTTATGCGTAATATTATAATTAAATTATTTACCTAACGTGCATATGATTATCAAAAAAAACATTTTTAATTCCCGCAATTTTTAATGCAATTTCGTAACATTTCTCTAGAATAGAACAACAGATAACATAATACCGTACTGTAGAATGAACAACGTTTGTCTTTTAAAGTGAATCAATAAGTATCTAATAGTTTACAATTTAGACAAAAAATAGTAGCAAAAACGAAGTTCTTATACTGATCCAATATTAAAAATTATTACCGTCGGTGTCTGGTATTGTTCGTTCTGAGTCACAGCTCTTCTAGTTGTGGTGGAAAATCTTGCTGTTGTTGGTCGCTTAGTGGATGTACTGAATGTCATTTGGTATGGTGATTTTGTAGTCACTTTGCTCACTGAAATTTAAAAGGAATTTTTTGTAGACCGAAAGTAGAAAGATGGGTATAAAGAAGAAGATATCTAGGTATTTATTGTGCTGTTTTACTTTCACTCGTGCATTGTGTTGTCTTAATTCTATTTTGTTTTTGTTTTATTGAATTTTTGTGGAGTAAGATAAATGTTTCTTTCTTTTTCTTTTTCTTTCTAGGTACCTTCGCACATAGCGAACTCGGCCCAGTCGCAGCGCTTGGAGCGGTTGTCCCAGTGCAGGCCGGGCGGGCACAGCTGGCGGCGCCACGCCCCGCCCACGCACAGCAGGTACGCGTCGCACGAGCTCGCCGCCGCGTGCATCTCGTTGCCGCCGCACGGCGCGCCCTCCACTGCGACGTTGCCGCTCGGTGCTGGAATTATGATATGTGGTGCTGTACGACTGTGTGATAGAACCTCTGTATCCGTAGTATACGTAGAGATTGATGTTAAAAGAAGAAACATAGGACTAGAAAATAGGAGTGAAGTCGTTTCTTAAAAAGATTTTACAGTTGCCACAGCAGAAAATTTTGAGATAATATAGTGTAACTAGGAATCAAGAAGAAGGTTTGCTAATGTTTGTGTTTTATAACAAGTTTTAAATTACATTAATGAATCCAAATAAATACACTAAAACTTACTCGAAGGCGGTCTAGTTGGTCTGGTTTGTGGGCGCGTCGGTTTCGGTGTAGTAGTAGTTTTTTGTGTAGGCGCTGAAAAAGAAATGCACAAGGCAAAATTTGTGTTAAATGCTCAATTCATAGCCTAATAACGTTAACTAAAGAAATAAAATACGGTTTTTGGATTTGCCATATTTCGACAATATAAAATATAATAATAATATATTTTTTTTTAAATAATTGACGATATAAGCCACAAATTTACTCACTGGGTTTATCCTGACAGCCGGCGTACTTGGGCCAGTCGCAGTGCTTGTTCGCGGCGCTCCAGTGCAGGCCGGGCGCGCACTGCTGGCGGCGCCACGCCGACCCGTCGCAGTGCAGGTACGAGCCGCAGTCACCCGCCACCGCTGCGTAGTCCTGCCCGTTGCACGGCTTGCCTTCGAGGGAGACGATGCCTGTGAAATTAAAGGCATGTAGATCGTATTTTGTGATGTCTAGAATTGAATTTAGTTTAACGTAAACTGATATTTGTTCCACTGCTGTACATTCCTCCTATGAAGTGACATGGTAAAATGGCTCATGAAAATTGGCACAGAGAAGAGGTTTTTGGGGAAATCCTCAATAATGCAGGAACCTAAAAAGATAATTTGAATTACGTAAGATAAGGAAGGCTAAAAATTATTATAATGAAATAACGAAGGTTAATAAGGAAGAAGTTTTAAGTCAAATAATATGTTAAATACATCGAGTATACCGATTTGGAAATTATAAAATTGTGTATGATTGATAATTGTCCATGGTATCACAAAACATACGTAATATTTTAATTAAAATAAATACCATCTATTGTTGTAGGTCTTGCTGTGGTGGTGGTAGTAGTAGTAGTAGTAGTGGTTGTTGTGGTAGATGTAGTGGTACGCCTGGTTGTTGTTGGTTTTGGTGGCGGACGTGACGTCCATGGAGCAAGGGTCGTTGTGGCTGTGCTTGCTTCACTAACTGAAGTTGCTGAAATCATAAAACATATAAGAACTTGAATGTTCCGTCTAAATTTGCAAAAGCATAGTATTTTTTGCGTTTTCTGCGTATTTTTAACGAAAGTTTTTTTGTGGACACATTTCCATTAAATAAACTATAGAGTTAGTTATCTAAAAGGATATTCATGCCGAGACAAAGATAATAGAAGCCCGAAAAAAACAAGAATTTTGTAAGTACCCATTGGTTAAAAATGAAAAAATCACTATAACAATCAAGCAAGCAATCATAGACCTAGTTTTACCTGTACACTTAGCAAATGAAGGCCAGTCGCATCTATTGGCCCGCGAAGACCAGTGCAGGCCGGGGGCGCAGCGGTGTTTGCGCCAGTGGCCGCCCTCGCACTGCAGGTACGCTTCGCAGTCTCCTGGTGCGGACTTGTACTCGCCCGCTACGCACGCGGAGCCCTCTACACCTGTGTCATTTGGTTATTCAATTTGCTGTTTGTTAATGTCCCGTATTACTACCGTATCAGTGGACTCAAACTTATTTATATCGTGATTTAAGGTTTGGTACATTCTTAATGTATGCATCTTGCTACACTACCATAATATTGACCGTTTATGGAAATTTATACCAAAACGTAGTTTTTTTTACCCAAATGGTAACCTTAACAGTTACAGTACAGTACAGTAACAGTTAAAAGCTAACCTTCGTTGCCTGACCGTTTGTCACTGGGATGTATCTCATGAAACATCATAGCTGGGCAGTTGAATCTTTTTAATAGATGACGATTTAAGCAGGAATAGAGAAGATTCTCAAATCAAATTGTTCATCGAAGTATTTAATATGGTGACCCAGACTATACCTGTATCTGCCGAGGCTGGTTTCTGTGTAGTAGTTGTAGTTGTAGTGGTTGTAGGCCGGCGTGTGGTAGTGGTAGTGGAAGTGGTAGTGGGACGCGGGGTGGTAGTTGCAGGTGGCCACCAGGTTTGTTGTGTGGTTTGCGGGGACGGCGGTGTCCAGCTCGGCCAAGTGGTGCTCGTGTGTTGTCCGTGATCGTGACTGCCATGGTCCCCACCGCCAACTGCACCTAGATTTAAAAGTTCCGGATGATAAATGATTATGTGGCCGTTCTAATGACTTATCACGATAGACGGTAATATTATTATCAACTAGCTTATTAATCAGTAACTTGACAAACCTAAAAAAACAAACATCAACACTTTTAATACTTAACTCTACCTATTTTATATTATAATAAAAAATATATTAATACAAAATTGTTTAATATAAATAACCTCAATACAAAACGATGACAGGTGATTTGTCGTCCCGTATTGATAGACCGTGTAGTAAGTTAGTGTCACGTACCATCGGACTCAGCGGGCGTAGTGGTGGGCGGTGCGGGGGTCACCGGTTCGGGCGGGCGCTCACACGGCGCGGCGGGGGGGGAGGGCACGGCGCGGCCGAGGGCGCGGCCCGCCGCGCGCAGCAGCGGGAACGGCTCCGCACAGCAGCGGTTGTTGAAGTCGTCCAGGTCGATCGCCCATGCCGTTACACCGCCGAGACCTTGCCGGAGTGCCCATTCCACCTGCACATAATGGTGCTTTTACTAGATGGACTTGAATAAATAATGTTCTTTGTTGTATTCTCATGTCATCTTATCACAAAGAAGTATAACGAGTGCTTACTGAAGGCAAATTAAAAGGATATTCCATTCTACAATGATGGTTGAATTGATTGCATATAGAGTTACGAGAAAGAATCATTAGACTTACCTTTTCTTTGATCGATTTAGGGTCATCATAACCGACCCATTGATTGTCTGAATACGCGTATGGACCAGCTTTATCTTGTCGTCCAGTTTTCCATCTAAGATTCTTTTCTGTAAATTGTTAAGCAAATTTTAAACGCTATAATGTGATCTGTATTTTTTAAATTTGCAGACTCTACTTTATGAACTAAAATTTTACCTCTATAACATATTTCATAGTACGCTAGCATTCCAGGCTGCTTAGTAAATTCTCCAGGTTCTCCAGGTCCAGCTGCAGGTGATCCTGGACCTTTAGGACCATCAGATTCAGCTAAGCGGTAAGATTGGCCGTAGAACGCTAATCCAAGGAGCAGTTTCTTCGGATCGGCGCCACCACCTATTAAAGCTTTAATGGCATATTCCTGAGAAAAAATGTGTGCGATATAGTTATTACTGTCCGTAACGTGACCAAGTTGGTAAATTAGCTGAAGATTTCTGCACATATTATGACAATAAACAAAATATAAATGAAGTGTGTATTAATAAATAAATTATATTAAGACAGTATTTATTTCTTTTTAAAATAATCGAATAATTAAAATGAATCCAAAATAAGAAGGTGCAAAGTAGCAGAAGCAGGGTATAATTTTTTTATTGATACATTTTTGAGTCTATAATATTCATCTACAAAACACTTACAACAGAATAGTAAGCCAGGGCATCCTTCTTAAAAGGCACTAATGGTGTATGATGCGCAGTGGATCGTTCCCAGCCACCGTGATAGTCGTACGTCATTGCGCTCATGAAGTCCACGGCTGCTGATATTGTGGGCAAATCGTATGCGGTTTCAATAACCTCCTTGTAGCCTGAGAGAGCCACGCCCAGTTCCATTCCAGCTCCATGGAGAGCTTTTGAGAGTTCCTAAGACAAATGTTATTTTTTGTTAAGAATGTGATTGCTTCGTAGGCACTTCGCTTTAAAAATATGTAATTTTTTAACACTTTTTGCTAAGGCGATATAAACAGTAAGTGGTTCAATAAAAAATTATTGGTAGCAAAATATATAGAAGTTCACATTCAGAAAATTTTAAAGACTAAGAAATAAAACAGTTACCTTGACAAACTTCGCAAAGTTAGCAATATCAGATAATGCACCCTTTTTGCAATTACTTTGCCAGCAAACTGGATAATTCCAATCCAAATGAAGACCCTTGAAATTGTACGCGCGGAGGAAAGGTATGAGCTTGTCAATGAATTTAGCTCTAGACACTGGGGATGATACTAGTCGCGAATATTTGTCACCAGCTGAATCAGTCCATCCTCCCAATCCTAATAGGACTGTTACATCACTAAGGGATGTTACCCTTTCATATAGATCTGAAATAAAATTATAAATATTTTATCTTGGATAACCGTTAAAAATTGACCTACAGTGCAAGAAATTTAGAATAAAACAAAAATAAATTTACAGTTAAGTGTGTTTCTTAATTAAAAATACTGACTGTTAGTAATGTCAGCCCACGGATCAAACTCTTTGGCTATAAGATCATCTGGACTTAGAGACGCGTACGCGTACACAATGTGACTGCAGAGTCGAGTGTCCATCCGTTCAGGCACAAACTTTCCTTCCCCTCGTCTATAGAAAGCCCAGCTGGTCATATAACATACCACTTTTTTGGTATTCTCCTTTCCTATAATATATTAATAAACGATTCATGTTTAGATATTTCATTTTAATACAACAATACACAAATAGGAAGAAAAAAGAAAAATTAGACTATAAGAATTATGATCAAACGCAAGCAGAGCAAAGCAAGAGATGTGCATTTAAATATAAAAGAAATAATACCTGAAATATGATTTGAGCTAGAATTTCCAGTTTTTAAGCGTCGAGAAGATTTTTTAATATTAAAATTACCGGAAGCAGTTGATCCCTTAGCGTGTTTGTTAGTAGTTGGAAAAGAAGAGTGATCTCTTAATTTTCTGTTAAGTGAATGGTTTTCTGAAGAAGGTTGAGCTAGCAGAATATGAAGCAGAAATGAAATTTATTAATTAACTGTTCGAGCATTAATGTTAAGAGATTGTAATATAGAAGATATCATAAAAAGCACCCAAGATAATCCTAACAACTTTAAATACCTTTTTTACTTTCCGCTACAGCGGTATAAGAATTATGAATTGGTGTTGCTTTATCCGGAGAGTTGTTCCACTAAAACAGAATTTCAAATTACACATTATATTTAAGTGTTTTACAAAGGAATTTAAAATAACATTTACATAACATGAAGTTTAACACGTACTTCGAAATCATTTTCATAGGCGACTGGTAAAAATCGTGCAGCGTCTTCTACACTTATTCTTAGACTTTGGCCTGGAATACATTTAGCGACGTCTTGATGTCTGGGAAAAGTAAAACGAGAGTTAGTTCGTGTGGATCTGGTATTCATATGTATTAAAAAAATAAGGATAAACAATTTTATTATTAAAGCTCTTTACAATATGTTTTAACTCATAATTCATCAACGCCATTATATAATTCATCTTTGTCTTTACTCTCTTGGAGATTTTTTTTGTTTTTTATTTTATTCTTTTAGAATTAACAATTAGATAATATTATGTTTTTTTTTATTGTAACGATCTTTTCACTGAAAGGACAAATACGACAAATCATATTTTTTTTAGCAACAATTTACCAACATAAATATAATTTCACATCAAAGAACAAAATATTGAACAAAGTTACTCTTATGCTCACCCACAGAATCCAGTAGAAGGATCATAAAGGCGGTCGTCCTCACATACCATGCGATAGCTGATACCGCCGGTACAGAAGTGGAAGTGCGCACATGACTCCTGGTCTGACGCTAAGTATGGGATGTTGGTCTCGCACGATCCGATTTTAAGGGAAGATTGATCTGTGAGTGTTGCTTCACCTGGGGCATTTAAAAGTTATTTAAGAATGGTATTATTAAACAATTACCAAAAACATATATTTCGAATAAGATTACTTCTAGCTCTACTGTAAGAGCTATGATAAATGATAGTTCATTACTTTTTCTTTAATCAACCGAATTCAGAAAAGAAAGTTTGACTTCTCTCGATTTAATCTAAGCTAAATAAATGGTGTGATACTCAGTAAATATGTAGATTTCTAATAGTGTTAGAATTATTGAAATGTATGCAGCAATTTTGGAGTTTATTCGTGACATTAAAAAAATTTTTTCCTCTATAATAGTGTAGATGAGGATGGATTAAGTTTAATTTCAATTGAACAAGTTCGATTCGTTAAGTGCATTTTAAAAGAATATTTAGAATAAGTTAAATATTCGGACATTTAAATTATTTCGCGTAATTCATAGTAATTTAGACGTAATGTAATTTTTATTTTACCATTAAGACTAATAGACATAGCGCTCAACAGCGGGAACGGTGAACCACAAAGTCCTCGGAAGTCGTCCATGTCGATAGCCCACGCGGCTGCACCGGCTAGACCAGCGCTTGTTATGAATTTCATCTGTAAGAAATTAAATATATTATGTTATATAGACAATTCCCGTGTCACAATTTTAGTAACCAAACTCGTCCGAAACGGCTGGACCGATTCTTATGAAATTTTGTGTGCATATTGAGTATGTCTGAGAATCGGCCAACATCTATTTTTCATACTCCAAAATGATAAGAGTAAGGCAAAACAGCGTTTGCCTGGTCAGCTAGTAACATCAAATAGTATGCATAAAAAAGTATTTAAAATAAATTTAAGATGGGATATGATTGATTGATACTGATTGATTACTGATCTACTTAATAGTTAAAATTGTGTAATTAATTCACCAAACATTTGAAATCATTTATACCTTTTCCAAAGTAGTGGTGGCTCAGTGGTGAGGACCTCGGACTTCAAAATCGATAAGTCGGGGTTCGAGACCGGCCGAGCGCGCAGAAAATAATTTGATTTTTCAATTTATCTGCGCATGTAGATAACATCACCACTGCTTCAACGGTGAAGGAAAACATCGTGAGGAAACCGGCATGTCCAAGAATTAAAAGTTCGACGGCATGTGACATCTGCCAACCCGCACTTGGCCAGCGTGGTGGATTATGGCCTGAACCCTCATAGGAGGCCTGAGTCCCAGCAGTGGGAACATATATGGGCTGATGATGATACCTTTTCCAAAATGGTATTGGGTGTGTCGTAGCTGATCCATTGATTGTCAAAAACGGCGAAGGCGTTGCCAGCATCGTCTACACCGCTGGTTCCTTTCCCTTCTCGTTCGATCATGCATATCTAGATAAAAATTCTCCTTGTTATTTTTTGGTTAATATGAATTATGTTATAGCCTGTGTGACTGTAAAAACCTCACAATATTTTATTCTAAATTTCCACTTCAAAAAGATTTACAAAATCATGAACCTAGTCTATCTGCATTTCCACATGTCCACATGCAACGGATGTTCATTGATAACATATGAGTATTTCGAGTTCGATTTTTGTTTCGCAATACTCAAACAATTCATGTTTTTATGACAGACTAAATAACAGTAAACAGACTTCATCGCAAATCGTAAATTTTGAAATTTTCACGTGTGTAATGAATGACCTTTATCGGCAATTTTTTACCCCACACTCCCTTTAATTTAATTGACAATGAATTCACATTTGATTAACATTTTAAACACCCTGAAGGATTCATGTGCACCGTACCTCAAAGTACGCCATCATTCCTTTAGTCTGCGTGTACACGCCCTCATCCCCCCAGCCGCTGACCGCAGCGCCGGGCGCTGGCAGCGTGGACGCGGCCAGCGTGTACGAGCGACCGAATAGTGGGACTCCAAGTACTAGCTTATCTGCTGCCATACCGTGGCGCAGGATGTATTTCACCATGAATTCCTGGAATGGTAGAATGTTTTTATTTCTGATTATGTTACATGAAATGTTTTATTTCTGATTACGGTACATGAAATGAAATGTTCATGAAAATAGTTCTTTGAACTAATGAAATTTAATACAATCTTGATTCCTTGAACCGAAATTTCAGTTAAAATGTTGTTAAATCGTTCTTGTTTTGAAAATTATATCAAGAGACAATCTTCTCCAAGAATTTTCTTCTCAAAGGGGAGAGGGACTCGGAGAAAGGAAAGGAGTTTTTGTTTAGAGCTCTAAAATTATACCTACTGGTCTGCTATTGTTGGGTTTCCAAATAAACAAATAGAAAAAGATAGAAATAAAAAAAAAACTATCTAAATAAGTGACCAATTCTAAAAAAAAAGCCACTCACCACATTATCATATCTCTGGTCCCTCGCGGCCGCGCCGGGGTCGCGGTGCAGTGCGCTGTGCTGCAGCGCGCGCGGCGGCGGGTCGTCCCGCTTGCCGTGCGTCATGTCCCACGCCTGCAATATCGTGTAGTCGGTGGCTCCGCTCACTGCGCTCAGGTCGTAGCCGTCTTCGATTTGATACCTGCGATATTCACTTGTTAGTATCGGCGGATGTATTTAAATATCAAAAATGCTCTTAAACTTGACGAGCGAACGTCAATTGAGTCATCTCTATGTCATTCTCTTCTCCGCAGCTCAAATTCATGTGAGACAATATATAAAAACACACAAGTCTTAAAAAGACGAAGGGCAATGCTATTCCGCAATTTGCTAGCATAGTAGATTATAACCGAAACTCTCATAAGATATCTGTGGCTACAGTGGGTATTAATATGCTGCTAATAATGATACTTCTCTCAAGAGACTCTTTATGAACGTTATTGGTTTTCCGTCAGGAAATTATTTTAATAATTTTCTACACATATTGTAACTTTATTCATAATAACAAAAAAAATAGTTTAGTGTTCAACAATAACATCATCACCATTATCTGTCCGTATTTGTTCTCAGTAATCCGCTCAGGGACACAATAATCCTATGAAGGTTAACCTTCATATTAACAACGTCATGTCCTTAAGGACATCATCTACAACGCTGAGCTAAGGGGGCTTGGCATATGTTAATCCTTAATCATACATAATCTATATTCAAACAATTTTTTGAGCTCAGAGCTGATATTTAACTCAAACTTTAAGTAAATCAGTGCGAAAGTAAAAACAAGGACTTTTCTAAAAATAAATTCCGGTCCGGTCAGAATAATAAATACGAATGTATTCTAATAAATAAATGCCAAAAAAAACAGATAACATAGGCAGTTAGATAAATATTTCAGCACTTCACAGGGAGCGGAAACAACCGAACTCAAAAACATTGAAGAGTGTGTTTAGTATTTATTTATTAGATCAGCGAGCGTGGTCACGGGGAGACTAATATATATGTTACATGTCTTGAAGGTCATACAAAAATTGTTGTTTGCGAACTACCTCCACCTGTTTCTCCGCAGTTAGTATGTGGAGTATTTTGCTGGATGTTGGCAGTATATTATTAATTTTATGACTTATTTTTGTTTGTTAATAAACGTGTTGTAATTTCTAACATACCAAAACTGCCTTAAATCAAAGCCAAACAAAGGGAAAGATGAACAAAGGATTTACCTAAATGGTGGCAACACCGTAGACAAGAGGAAGCCATAAGAAGAAAACTTCTCTCGAAGTTCGTACAACAACGTTGTTAGTAATTCTTTTTCCTTGTCGTCTTTGTCACCTGTAAAAATATTATTATTCTTTAAGTAATTAATTCCAGAAGAGTATGACAATTGTAATTTAAAACCTGTCATTTATCGGCATATAAAAATCCCTATAATCACTTATAAGATACAAATTGACAAAGGGTTAAATGTATTCTAATTTATGACTAATAAGTTGTTAATGTTTTTACCTGCGTAAACCCAATGAAGGTCGAGCCCATCGAAGTCGTGTTCTCGCAAAAAGTTTACTGCACTATCAATGAACGAGTTTCGTCGGTATGGCTCTTGTACCATTTCGCTAAATAGTCGTTCTGTGCCGTCTCCTCCAACGCTGATAAGGACCCTGAGACCGGGGATTCGTCTCTTTAAACCTGTAGCTATTCTATAACCACCTGATAAGCAAAAAAATAAATTTGGGTATAAAATAGCGAATTGAAGACATCATATGATATATTTCGTCCATGCGTATTAAAACCTTAAAATATGTAGAATATTCGTATTTTCAGTTCAGGGACGTCGTGCTAATAGTATTGCTAATTATGCCAAAATTGGAATGAATATCATATATATGTGTATATGATATAAACTCAACTCGCATTGACTATCTAGTCATCTATGCGATCTATCTATGCGAGTTGAGTTTGAGTTAAATATTATTTACACATGGTTATCGAATGTAAACTCGACAAATGAAAAATATTTTTGAATTCAATATTACTGACCTAAACTATAAGATCGCTTTCACTATGCATTGACACGTACTAGGCCATAACTCAGACTTACGTACTTAGCATGAAATGGTAGCAATAAGCTATTCAAATCACAAATACGTAAAAGAATGAGGAGGTTATCAATGCATAGATACTTTCTTGCTTTCTTTATAATAACATACATTGGAATGTAAAAATAAAAATGAATAAGTAAAATACATTTTATGAAATTCTTCTCCATCGGAAAAATGTGATGTTTATTTCACTTTAAATAAATAGCAGAAGACATCACTATATTACCTTTTATAACATCGTAGTCTTCATTAGCCGATATAACATTATAAGTATGAGGATGTAGGACGGCAAAGGCGTAGTGCAGATTCGTACATGATTTTGGCACTAGACCCGCTGTAAAAGCTAAGGGTGGAGCTCTATACGCCGCCCATGACTCCAAATAACATACAACCAATCGTCGAGCATTGGGACCGTTTACGGTCTGTTGCATTTCTGAAAAGATTTTAATCCATGAAAAAAAAGACAGAATGTTATTTGATCTGTGAATAAAATTATTTTTTAATGACCCATGTTGTAAATCGATTATGTAATGTAAGGAAAAAGGGAATCGTTATAAATACCTTGAAGATTTGCATTGCCCAAATGAAGTCTCTCATCTGTACGCGAGCTACTGAAATTAACACATGGTTATAAATAAAATGTTGATGGTGATGAAAAGACATCATTTGAATTCGAAGAAATTAAAACTTATACACAAAATAGATCACTTACTTATTCAAATGACTTGCGGCACCGTAGTATTTTTGCATATTTTCTATATCTTTCAAGACATTTGTGTTTTTTGCATCCTATGAAAATAATAAAGCGTTTTATTTTAATATGCAAAAAATAATGTATTTGTATGTAAAAAAATGAATTCAAAAGATGTACCTCAACATATTTGTACAAGGACTCCCGGTCTAGAACAGGAATGGGTCTTTTTTCAACGGCATCTCGCAATGGTAAACGCCCTTCACTTTCGTCTTTAAGATTCCTATTAACGAAATAATATATTTTAAACAAACAATTAAAACAATAAAATGTACAATAATAAATAAAACTCATAAGTACATACATTATGTCAATTAAAAAAAAAATTAATGTGTAATGAAATTATTATTAACACGTTTAAGTTCCGAATAAATTTTTCCGTAATTTTTTTCGAACACATGAAGTGGGTAGGACATAAATTATAAAAATTAAAAAACGAAGATTACGTTTCTGTGAATAACTAAAAGTAAAAAAATACGATTTCAATTAACATTTAAAAAAAATTGCATCTAAATTTTTATGTTTATTGTACCTTAGGGGTATACTTTCAACAGATGCTCTGATCGGAGGTGCAATAGGTTCATGTTGTGGGACAGTTTCAACAGCTTTTCTATCGAAGGCTCCTTCATCTTGATAACGTGGAGAGGCAGTAGCACTCACACACAGGACAATACACTATAATATGGAAAAAAAATTGTCAAAAAACAATAATTATTAAGGAAAAAACAATAAACATTTTAAGTATCAAATTATTAAACTATTTATATGCCATAATCTCGGCATAAAATATTTAAACTGTGCCATAATGTGTTGGATAAATTGGCAGTTTATCGAACAAAAGCTAGGCGGCTGTTGACCTGACAAAAAATGAATTCATTATTCAATAACAATGTGATGAATCAATTGTTGTCGATTACTCGGAGAGATGATTTTTTTTTTACTTTATTAGATCTTTAAAAGTTCCGTTAGATGACTATTAGCAAAAAGCATTGAAGGATAATTGACGTTTTTGATGTCTCCTGCGGGTCTTAAAAAAGCCATCTATTGTTGGCGCCATAATGATTAATTCTATGAAAATACTCAAAAAAGCGTGGGTGAATCCGGTCAGCGACCCCTAGATCATGTATCGCACTATAACTTTGCGTAATTTACATAACTTGACAGACTTAAGACGAAGATCAACACTTGAGCCATGTTCTCCGAAGTGTATTTTAATTTCAATGTTTTGGAAAAGGCATTGACCTGTTTTATTTGTTAATAAATAAAACAGAAAAAGAATAATATTTAACATAGTTTATATTATAATTTAAACTAAATAATATCTACTGTCTTCTCCGAAATCACATGGATAGATAAAGTATGCCGTATTGATCTAAGTATTTATCATCTTATAATTAGCATTATTGCTTACCTCCGACAAACAAACATAGGCTGTATTATTGTGTGCAGTATTATTACAATAAGTGATATAAATATGTTAAATGTCCTAATTTATTCACTTAAATATGACATTTTGGTGTTGTATTTAAATCGTTATTAGAACATGGCAAGACTTGCGTATAAACATAAATTCGATGCCAGATTATTGGGATTAATAACGAAAGCGATTACAAATTGTTTATAATCATTCATAAGATTTTATGCTATAACCCACACTAGAGTTATCTATTTTTAATTTTTAATTATTTACATAAAATATGGTGTTAATAGACAAAATCGGAAGTATATGATATGGTTATTATTTTCGATATAAATAGATATGTAAATTAAAAGAAAATGATTAACAAATTCGTTGATCAAGATGTCAAATTATAGTATCTTAGGCTTATTGAACATGCGACACAGATAAACTAAATATTTTGGCACAATAACGATGTATTTTGTATTCATCAGTAAACAGAATTTGTGTCCAGTTTGGAATTTAAATAAAGTTCTACAACCTTTAGCGAGCAAACGAGTTTGGTTGATAATAAATAAAGTTATATCATTAGACTGGAAACACGTTACATTTTTCATCTAAACATGAAATTGATCTAATAAATTGCCTTAAAATTAATAGCAGGTACATTGACTCTCGTTTAGGAAAATAACGCAATTTGCATATAGGCATCATTGGCAGGTAACAGCAAAGGTCATCGTCATCGGCTCACGACCGATACAAGGAACCTATTTTTGAGACCCGAGTGACATTTCGCCAACGATTAGGACACGGATTTTTTATTACACCCATTAAAAACCCTCGCAGAAATCATGTAATTTTTTTAAGACCAGAGTTGTTTTT
>NC_052121.1:5506471-5554702 GCF_012273895.1 Zerene cesonia | reverse complement strand
TATTTTATAATTATGCTTTTTTACTCGAATGTTTAATGGTAAAACATAAAATGTAATATATAACACACTATAATAATATACATTAATATTATAATACTCATAAACTAATAAATCTGTTTCTGTAATAAAATTTGCTAACCATAACTCATCATTCAGAGATTATTCTAATTTCTGAATAATGCGTTTATTGACTCTTTTGAAATGATCATTGTTTTGGCTAATTGGAAATTAACTATAAATGTGTTAAAAACTGGCTTCTTTAAATTACTGTTATAAGATTTGTTTTGTTTAGTTATTTAGAATATTATGTACATTTTAATATATTTATTATCATTAAGTAACTGTTTTTATTTTCATCTTATTCCATAGGGCCAGGGGTTCTACCAAAGTATAACGATTGGTATATGTATAAGACAAGTAAAAACTAAGTACTTACCTACTAATTATTATTATTTTATATGCAAACTATGTTGTTCTTATAAGATCGTGTGAAGAATAGTTAAGGAGATTCATATCGATTGCTTTATATTTAATAGGTTTGTTAGAGAACTACGTATTTTTTCGCCTCAAAAACTATATTTTTATCGGCTTATGATCTTTACCGTGGTAACAAAAAATATTTACTGAATTGAGTGTGAATTTCTTATCTTCTTATATAAAATAGAATGTACCTACTCATATAAGTACACAACTATTAGAAAGAAAAAAAAAATCTATTTCTTTTATATTTCTAAAATTGTAATGAAGTAATAAGAGATTCAATTGAAAAAATTCACCATGGATTTTTAATTGGTTTTGAAATTTTTCTACCTCTGAAGCTGTCTATTGGACATACAAGCAACTTTTCTTTTTGTTCCTATAGTACGGACGGCTAGTCAGAAAAAATACTGGTGCCCACAGCATAGGTATTCATAAATGATACATTCCTATTGTTTTGGGAGACCGTCAGATCTACAAAATTATCGAGAAATTATATGTGCGTCAATCAGGTTTAAACCACTGGGCAGATTTTAGCAAAATTGTTTATTATATTATACCCTATTATATTATTTAAAAAAAAAGTACTTTTATGGTGGCGGCAGTCGATACACTGATTATTTGGTGAACTTGTAGGTAAAAGAGGAATATAAAATAAATTCGCGAATATATCATTGAATGAGGTGTCATTGACATAATCATACTAAGAATTTCAAAATAAAACATGGATTTTTTGTTTAAATTAATAGTTGAAATGAAATACGCATCAAAAGTTTATAAAAACATCTTCGCAAATTCACGATGTATAAAATATTGTAGGAACTACACGCGAGAGAAGTCGTTCGCGGAAATTTTATAACACTCATTAGTAATAGTTAATATAAAAGGAATATTATAAATATTTTCGTTGTGAAAAAGAAAACTTTAATGGAGTTGCTACTTTATTTGTCAATTTATATAAACTAATTTATTGCCAAAACCGAATTGCAGCAAACGCGTCCAAGTCCTAAGTCTGTTAAAATGTTTAAGGCTATTATTGAGATTTTCACCTACAACATTTCATATTTGTTCTAGTTTCAATATTTTGTGTGTTGAGCGAAAATGACTGGTGACATATATTTAATTGGTGTTTAATTACAATATATTATAACAGATTTACCGTTCTACATTTGCGGCGAACAGAAAGAGTTACAGATTAAGGTATTTATTTATAATCATCTATTGTGACCTTAATGATTTTATTCATACCGTTGGAAATGTGTGCCATGTCATTTTAATTACGTTTTTAGGTTATGATATTATATGTAAAATACGTGTTCATATTTATTAATATTTTTTATAAACGATGTTTTTAGTCTTTCATCTTTACCTAGATATTAAAGTTTTTACCCGACGCCTGCGTAAAAATGATGTTTTTCGTGTGTATGTATGTAGGTATATTTCTTTGGCAAGTCCTAGAATCTAAAAGGCTTGTCATATTTTTATGTGAGCGGTCTAAATATATTCTTTTAATCGTAAAAGTGACAATGGATAAATAAAAACAATTAAAAGAAACTAAATAAGGGATTACTGGTGATAAACAATCTAAGAAAATATATAAAAAGCATCAAGTACACTATTAAATTACACAATTTTTAACGATGTTTGCGTATATATTTAATTTGTTTAACTTTTATGTTTTATTGCAGTTTGAGTAGGAAATTCTAATAAATCGAGTGCTATCAAATGTTAGATTATAATAAAATGATCATTCTAATAAGTCTAAAAATATTGAAATAAAATAATTTTTACAAAAATGAAAAGCCGGACTGCTACAAATTAATGAACTGAAAAGAGATTCCTACTTTGCAATTGTTTTAATCTTTTAAATTTTAGTAGCCGGTTTTTTGTGTTAACAATAAATATTAAATTATTATGCACATATATAAATTGACAATGAACTAGAGTACTTTTATAAGACTATATTTTTGCCTTTTAATCTTTAAATAGTTTATTTTAAACAATTATACTGCAGAATTTGTTACTTTAAGTAATATGAATAATTAAAATAACTTACCACTGATAATATTCTTAACCCCATAACGGGGATGGTTATGTATACAACTCCGATTTTTATTCTGAAAGTAATAAAAGCATATCTATATCCTCGTAAAAATTAGAGAAGGCCTTTACATATAGACATATCTATATATGGACATTTCAATAATAGAGATTAATCATACCTGTTACAGATTTACTTAACAACGATAAGATTCGCAATGGTTGTCTTCGTCTCAGTATCCAGTATCTACGCCTGCGCCGGCGTCGCGGGTGCCGTGCGACTGAGCTGACAACGCACGAGTGTCCTAGTGTTAATACCTCGGTGTCATCGAGCTTCACATCTCGCACCTACGCATATGTGTATTATGTATTATCGAATTTTGGGACTCATCTGCCTCACAAAAAAATAAAGGCTTTCTGGAAGGACAAAGCTCTAAATACCTATAATTTATAACAACGCAATGTTATGATTTAGCTTGCTGTTGTTAATTCGTCGCTTACTTTTTTGGGATATGGAAATGTCACGAACAAAGGTCTACTGACATTTAATAAAATATCTTGTTAGTTCCGCAAATGTTTCATCTATTATTCATATACCTATCAGAGACGACATAATGTCTTCAATTATAAATTATTGCAAGTGTATGGATTAAAACGTCATATACAAAATTATGAAAAGTGATCAAATAAGGACTAAACATTTCGAAATTAAATATAAATTAATCTCTTTCAAGATCCACGATAACGTTTGGGAGATAGTATAAAGTTATTTATAAATATATTTAATACCATCCTGACATTTGCAGTTTTATAGAGTTTTAAATAATACATACATATTTAAATTATACTTATTATTTTTTAGGACAAATAGAATATTATTAAAAGCGTCATTATAAGATTGTTTAGGTGCGATTTATTGTATTTATAATCATAAGCAGTAAATTTTTATTATAACAATATATCTTTATACCACTTAAACCCAAATTAATTTGTTTACAACTAATTTAATAACAGCCATTTAAATTCACAAAAACCAAATACAATCAAGCAAACTATTTATGAATTTTATTTAGTTTACTTTTGGATGGATAGAGTGTTTAATATACCTATTTATGTTGTTGTGTAAGGTTTATTTACTATTTTACAAATACACTCAATGTACTTACTGTAATTATAATTAATCTATTTAATTTTGTTACAGTAATGACTGTATAAAATAAATATATAATAAACTAAGCATATTATCAAATATTTTTTTTATGTTAAATATATACATCACTGGATATTTATTAATTGAAAAGTATCTACTTACGTTCACTACAGCAGTTTTTGGAGCACTATAAACACCATATCACATATTCGGACATTATATTTCAATTATTATCTGCTAATAATTAATTAACGACGTACATATCAAGTAGGTTAAACTGTGATATTGTAGCTGCGAGGTTTCTTTTTCATGTGGGAATACGTGGTTCCGCGATGAGCGGGCGGTAAAGCGCCATAATTACTATGCAAGCTGCGTATCTTCCTTTCTTCCCGCCAATGTCACTCGCATTGTTTGCCGGCATGCAGTCACCGTCGTCGTATCGACTAACAGTAAACCTACTAAGTGGACCCTGAAATTGGCATTGCCCTTGTTACGCTCATTGATTTAATACCCGACCTAGTCTCCTCGAGGAAGTTTTCTGTTTAGGACGTTGTACTATGTGAATAGTTAATAATAATAGCATTTTGCAGCTCCCATGGAAATTTATAAATTACTCTTTAAACAAAAACACTGAGACCAACTTCAAGCCACAAGTCTGTTAATGAATTTTTTTTTAACAATATTTTTTTATCGCTACTAAGTGCAAAACGAGGGTTAATTAAAAAATGAACGAGTTTACTAGAGTTACATATATAGTATCATAATATTATTTGTGATATAACTAAGTAAAAGTAAAATTTAAGCTCAATCGGAAACTGTGAAGTGGGTCAAAATCGACTTGACTAATTTTATTACATTGTTATTTAGTTTTTCGTCGGTTTTATTGAGGTACCTTAATCAGAACCTGACTTGATGATAATGGGACCACCCTTTGATTATAAACTCTTTAAAACTAAAAATAAAATTGGTTTACAATAGCTGAAAATATCGATGAATGATATGATAATTACTTTTAAACAAAAATCAAATGACCTTCAAATTATCAGAATTACAGCAAATTAAATGGGATCATTTAGTAGGCATCAGCTTTCAAATAAAAAAATAATATGATTCTTTTTCAGCTCTAAATCGGCTGACCCAGTAAAAAGTTATGAGGTCATTAATACAAAAAATCAGTCGAATTAATAACTTGCTCTCTTTTTGGGAGAGTTGGTTAAAAATTAAATCATAGTTAATTTGTGATATAGTGTAAATTCTCCGTTAGTAACTTCATTTAATTTTCTCGCAAATTTTTATCGAATGTTGCATGGTCCCACATCATGACTATAAAAGGGAAAAATTTTAGTGATTCCACTTATGTACAATGACAGGAATTTGTTTTCGTTAAGCAAGAAAGAATTAGACGATTTATTTAAAAATATGTATTGCTATAATTACCGGAATATAAAATTAATAAAAAAAACAATGTGAAAGAAAATTCTAATTACAATTGAAATTGTAGCATTAGGCGTGGCGTTGATTATTTTATAATGCTTCGATTATTATTTCGATTTCCACTTCATTCATGCGTGATAAAAAATATAATGCATGGGAGTGGGTCTTCTACTTGCTTACTTGGCTGACGAATGACAATGCCAATTCGGTAGAACTTTATAGGAGCTTAAAATAATTGATTCACT
Source organism: Zerene cesonia (assembly GCF_012273895.1). NCBI lineage: Eukaryota > Metazoa > Arthropoda > Insecta > Lepidoptera > Pieridae > Zerene > Zerene cesonia. The sequence goes on along the minus strand of NC_052121.1, from coordinate 5,549,356 downwards.
TTTATTAATAAAGAAGTTATAGTATATAGTATAATAACGTAGCATTTTATTATATTGTAAAGTAAGCTTATGAAAAAATATGGCCTAAAGTCTCTTAGTGAACACGAAATAATTAGTTATTTAAGCAGATAAATTACGAAATTATACATATTCTTGTTTTGTTTGTGGTTATTAATATACTAATGGATATTTTATTTCTTTTTGTTCTAAATGCCGACGTATGATTTCATACAAAATTCAAGTTATGAAGAGCAGAAAGTTTATTGAACTGATAAATACATTGAAGAATTTCCTGCCCTTTTGTTTATATTTTAAAAATGAACCGGTCTGATGTGTGTTTACTTAAAACTAGGTGAGCCGAGTATCTTGGATATTTGCAATACTAAGGGTATTGCTACGGGAGCATTCCTCTTCGAGTCAAGTTCAAGGTGAATCATTGGCATTTATTAGGCGATTCGTCAACTTAACTGCAAGGTCTATTTCTAAATGAAAAATTAGTATCAATTAAATTAATATTAAAGCTTATAAAAATATGCTGCTACATTAGTTTCGGTATATTATCATTAATTAGTAATGTCGAGTAAATTATATATTTAAAAACACCAAGGCAATAGATATAGAGAATAATGTAATTCATTGATGATAATAGCTGAATTGTAGAGGCCGATTCATTAGCATTGAAGTTCTAATTAGAAGTACATAAATATTATATAATAGCAGAGTACGCGTCAGCGTTCTCTTATCAGTTATTTGTAGCAGTTGAACCGAGGGTTTCAGGTCGTCACGTTGTGTATTGATTTTATAAAATGTCAGCTAACATCAAGAAACTGTTTATAAGCAAAAAAGTTGTCACAGAAACAAAAATTTTCGATGGTGGTGTATTGGTTGACGAGAATGGAGTAATCGAAAAAATAGTAAACCGAAATGAAGCTCTCAGAATAGTAAAGGACAGTGGTAAAAGTGTTGAGGTAAGTATATTTTATACTTTATTTTTATTTCTTGTGATGCGATTATTTCTCTCTGTCTGCCATCTATAAATGAAGATGATTTTTGAAGGTCAAGATGCTTGTTGATAAAGACAAATCAATTGTTGAACGTAAATAACTCTCCATTTTTATTATGTTTTTATCTTCATTATTTTTTAACCATTATGTAGATATGATCTATCCAATATCTCTTAAGACAGGCAAGACATGCCAACTTTTGCGACTAAATTTAAATTTACGTTTACGCATTATTTATATGCGCTTCAATTTAATTAAATCGAAACCAATTTATTATATAGACTCGTCCAAAGAAAGGACATGTTAATTCTCTCTAAGACATTATTTAATTGATCCTTTGCTACGTGTTTGTTTATGTATTTCTCATTTAAAATTTGTCTGATCTATAGTTTTGAACCGAATAAATAAAAATACTAAAATAACTTTGAGGTTTACACAAGGGCCTTAAAAAAGCAAAAAGATCACAAGACCTTCCTATCGAACCAGTTTCAAAATATTATAAGAAGTGAGGTTTATATAAGGTTGAGGTACCCAAATAAAATGTGAACAACTACTGTATATAAGTCTGCGGTCTGATTGCAAAACCTGGCCGCGGCCCGGTCCCCGGAAGGTAGAATCTTAAAACACTAAATACTATAATATAATCTACAAAGATTATAACACTTAATGGTTATTTTTAAATTTAAAACGAATTTGTTATCCAACCATCTGTATAAGTTTTTACGAGAATTGTACCAATGGTAGGTACTTGTCTACTTAGGTACCTTGTCTAGTATTATGTTATCTGTGCTTGTACGAATAGTATAAAAAACGTTACTATCTTAGTATTTGAGTTCAATATGATTTTTCTTCATTCCTGGACGGCGGACGCTACTATATTGCAACGGTTTACTTGCCCACGAAATTTACTGCTATATGATAATAAAATAAAGAATAGTATACAATACAATATTCCCGATATTCTCATGTGATATAAATTCAACTCGTTATTCCCTTTTTTATGAAAAAAATATCCTTATAAGAAGGATATTTCTCTTCTACTAAAATAAACGCAAATTAATAATGGAATATTGTCCATGACCTTATATTATTTTGGACCATAAAAGTTCTTATCTTTTCCTAATGCTAACAAAATATATGATTCGCTGCACATTTTATATCAAATGTAAATGGTTGTATAGTTTAACTTTTTCATATCATATATAAATCAAAAAATTGCAATAAAATGCAACCAAGATATTAAACAAGTGACCTGTGAGACCAATAAAATTTATAGCTCTTAATTTCTTCGATCATCAAGATATTTTAATGGACTTGCTGAATTAATAATAGTAGTATTTGACGAGCGACGAGCTGCCTTACTGAATCACTATGATAAATTAATTTGTTGCACAAGCCAATAAATGGCCATGTATTATTTTAAATCAGTTATCCGACCGTGGCTCCGCCCGCGTAGTAAAGGCATATTCCCTTATGAATTATGTTTCATCGTGCTGAAAAGTAAGCTTTTATCTCTAGATGCAAAAATATTATAAAACTGTTCCATTAGCAAACAAACAAACTTGCCTGTTTGTAAAATTAGAAAGGATTATAAAAATGCGATATGGGCCCAGGGCTCTATAAGGATTTATGTATAGTTATTGACATTCCAAATACATTTAATTAGTCGGTTTTTATTTTACTGTAATCGAGATTTTGAATCTAACTTACCTACAGGGTCCTGCCCTTAACATTTAACCAGTCTCCAGGTTCGATAACACTCTCAACCAATCTTTTTCCGAATAATGATCGAAATTAAGATTTGAAGTGTTTCAATTATTGAATAACTGTAAAATAAGTCAAGTAAAGGAATAATATTTATACAGATCAGAGAGATCCTCATACCTTGAAAGATGTACCAGTTTTGAAAATAGTATTAATAAGACGAGAATAGATAATAATACCGGGTGTTAACTGTTTTTTTAGATTTTTTGTACCAATGCACTGTTGGTGTGATTAATAGAAATAACTTTAAGAATATAACTAAAATGAAACACAAAAAAAAACACTTATATTTATCTCCTTTTCGATGTTGCATTTAATAGATAGCGTTATTACTCTCCCAGGTTATAGATGGCGGTGAGTTAGCATTGATGGCAGGCGTGGTGGACTCCCACGTGCATGTCAATGAGCCTGGACGAACTGCTTGGGAAGGTTTCCGTACCGCTACCAATGCTGCAGCTGCGGGAGGGATTACAACTATTGTTGATATGCCACTGTAAATATATCTTATTTATTATTTCACACGATCACAAAATATAACTTTTATAGTTTCATAACTACAAGCAAAGTAATGGGTCTTTTTAGTACTTAGCTCGACAATTTCTGATAATAATAATATAAAAAAATGTACATTTGTAAATGACTCGACCAGATCGCTTCCTAAAATGTAATTGAGCTAATAAATGCATGATAATTTATTAACTACTTAATAATTGTATTTACTTGTACATACGTAGGTACACTTATTTGCTTTCCATTAAAGATCTCTACATTAACTTTATTAGAATTTTATCAATTGCCATTCAAATAGCATTTAAATGTGTTTATTACTCATAAAAGTCAAGTTAAAACAAAACACCATCTTAATTTATTCCTCTTGTATTTCGTCTTTTAAAAACAATTTATAATATGTTTGTTATATGAATAGGTGTTGTAAAAGTGGATTTATTGATCCTGCCAAGAGTGTCTGACTTTTGGAATAAATAATATATCTATTTCTACTAAATATCTGAAAATTAAAAAATATTGCTTTTAATAAAACCAAACCCAAAATCTCTGCGCTCTGTATGTATGTACAGTTCACGCTATAGGTACGTAACTTTCCCGAACGAGTAGGTACCAAAGATTATTAATATATAAAATAATAATAGTTTAAAAAAACTAAAAAACACGCTTTTATCATATTTTGCAAATTGAAAGAAGGAATAATTTTATCAAATTAGTGTATTGTCATCGGTCCTCAATAAATCTACAAAGTTTGAACGAAATCTGGCCGTTTAAAGTGGGTCAAAATCGCGCCCGAAGAAGTCGGTTACAAACAAACAAACATACAAAAAAACATACAAACAAACATACAAACATACAGGTGAAGCTAATTAAAAGCGTGTAAAAAGCAAATTATATATTTGTAATATATATATATATAGCTATACGGCCATATTGAAATATATTTTTTATCAGCCTCAACCAGAACTCATTATTGTATACACTCGAGAGATAATGTAGATATGCAAGTGCCAAGTAATAAAGTTGCTAGCCTTTGTAGCGCTGCGACTGGTAGTTCGTTGAATAGCTGTATGGATAATCGGGTTATTTTGAAGCAGATAGCTACATTACTACGCATTCATAGAACATAAAGTGATAATAATGCTACGAATTTGATGATCCTACCTAATTAATCGCATATATGAAATAATACCTAATAATCTTACTTGAATAAACTCTTATCTATGTAATATCTTTAAACAAAATTAAAGACTGTGGTTACTATAAAAAATGTATTTTTTCGATTGTTGCAGAAATTCAATTCCACCGACAACGACATTGGAAAATCTAAAGGTTAAAGCGTCGTCTGCCAACGGAAATGTGTATGTTGATGTTGGATTCTGGGGTGGAGTTATAGTAGGAAATCAGGTACCTACCTACGAACTAAGATGACTAATTCAACATTGTTATTATTTTATTTTTTCAATTCAATAAAAATGAAAAAATACAGACAAATAATATGTATTGCGTTTTGTTTATAAGTTTCTGAGATAAGGTATAATTTAAATGTTTAATTTACATAAAATAAACGGTAAACGTTCGTATATTTTATATTATAATAGCAACCAAACGAGTAGAATTAATTCGTAAGCTTCACATGCTGCCCATAAACAACCACAACAATGATTTACTGCTAACCTTAAGTACATTTATGATCTAGATGGGACAAGAGGGTATTATTATATGACGAGTTAGATATTAAATTACTATTAAATCTTTTTTAATGGCTATTACGTCATATCATCTATATTTAACCTTTCTTATGTATGTTTATTTCAGGACTCTCTTCAAGATCTCGTTGACGCCGGTGTCGTTGGTTTCAAATGCTTTCTTTGTCCCAGCGGAGTGGATGAATTTCCTAATGTAGGTGTTGAAGATCTGAAACAAGCTTTCCAGGCGCTTGAAGGAACTGGATCAGTATTGGCTGTAAGTGTAGTTGTTGTTGTAGTAGAAGAATTACCATATAGTGTTAGAGGTAGAGATGGTCGATCGATCGACACTATCGTCACATATAAAATGGTTTGGATTAATGTAATTTTAATGCTATTCATAATCAATCTACTTAAAAAATAACAATGTTTAGAATGTGCGTACCGAAATACAAAATAATCATTGTTTTCTACTATAAAAGGGGGAAGGTTACACTCTCAAAATGCTAAAGTGGGACCAAATGGCAACAATTAAATAATTAAATTTAATATTAAACACAAAAATATTACGTCAATCGTCCAAACCCACTGAGTTATCGAGTAACAAAGCCAAAACAATACAGATATTGACCACCTCCTTCATTTTGGGGACGTCGGTTTTAAATCATGTAGACGCGTCTATCAATCATAATAGTCGTAAGTTTGGTGCATACGACGCGGTCCAATATACGTTTACAAAACGCAATATTTTATTGATATTCATTATTGAATACATCTAAAATTATGATTTCTCGAAACATAAAAACTAATGTATTACAACATGTTGAGACTTAAAAAAGGAATATGCTATTCATATGGTTTAATATGCATTACATCAAACAACAATCCGTTAGATATAACAATGTCGTCTTCTGTTTATATTATAATGTATTATGTTATCTGTGATTATAATATTTATATATATTATTATTACGTAGCCAATATGCCACACATACTTAATACTTTGTACCTAAATTTTTTATCTTCATAGGTTTTTGTTAGGTACCCAAGGGACCGTAGTATAAAAATAATTAACCTACAGATTTTATCATCTGATACGTAAGAGAATATAACGTTACGAGTGATTATTGTTTTCTTTCCCAAACAAAAACAAACATGGTACAACCACTTCAGCTTCCTGAATAATCAAAACGTTCTAGGGATCAGTTTCAATATTAAAATTGCAGTGATCTTTTTTTATTTAGGAAAATAATTGGAATCCCAAAATCTGCAATGATTTCTTTCACTTATTTTCAGTTTCATGCTGAACTTGAAGACGATACACCGTGCATGGCGAAGAAAAAAGCACAAGGTACATACGAACTGTACATATTTAACGTAATACCAATAGTGTGCTCTTAAAACAATAATTAATATATAAATATACAAAATAAAACCAAAATACCAATACTAAATTCAAAATATACTCGTAGATGAAGAATACCCATATTTAATGGTGATTGTGGGCAGCTTTCAATTCATAGCGGAAAAATAAAAACATATAGTAATATGTATATGAAACTCGGTTATGCCGTTTGGCATTACTGTGAATTATGTATTTTTAAAGCCGCCTACTTATTTTTAAATTTGTATATTATGCGATGAAATGTATTGTTATAAATACACTTTTTTCTATTATGCAAGATCCGGAGGACTACAAAACCTATTTAGAATCAAGACCGCCCAAAATGGAATTGGACGCAATATCACTCATAAATAACTTTGTTAAGACCACTGAGTAAGTATATTTTAGATATCACGGGTTTTCTGTGCTTATTTAAAAATGAATATGGTTATTTATTTCAATTGTGATTTATTTAACTACTGCGATAGTAAGACAAATGTAATTAGCTGCCCCTGGGATCCACCTAATGAACCTAAATATTCTGAGTAGGAACATTTTTTGTTGTTTAAATAATCTCTCTTATTCGGCGATGACATTATCAACAAGATATTTTATTACATTTCGCCATAAATTTCTGTCTAAGTCACCGTAGACTTTTATTCTATTTACTATACAACAGTAATAGAATCCCTAACACCCCGAAACAAAATGTATTAAAGCGTACGAGTCCACATTGTGCACGTGTCATCTGCGAATGTAGTGCCTCTACTGGTCGAAGCTCGTCAAGCGCGTTTGGCTGCCTCTCATCCGGCTTGGCGTGGTGGAGTCACTGCTGAAACCTGCCACCATTATCTTTCCTTAAGCGCTGAAGAAATTCCCAAAGGTCACAGTGTATATAAATGCGCACCACCTATTCGGGAGAAGGATAATAAGGTGAAATAATAATATAATATTTTGGCTTCGATTTTGTGCGCCTACTTGTTTATGTCTACAAATGTGAATAATTGACATTGTATTAAAAAATCTATAGGAGAAGCTGTGGGCTTACTTATTGAAAGATGATTTAGATATGGTAGTATCGGATCATTCACCTTGCACTCCGGAGTTAAAGTGTAAAAACAATCTAGAAGCTTGGGGTGGAATATCATCAGTGCAGTTTGGTAAGTTGACTGAGTGGAGCAAAGTAAATTATATATGATTTATTTAGGTATTATGTATTTAGATTGTATAGTTAAATTGCTGTTTCAACTATCCTTACTAATGTGTACCGTATGTTATCTGTGCTAATATTAAAAATGCGAGTGTGTTTGTTTGTCACTCTTTCACATCACAACGTAGTAAAGCAGAAACAATAATTAGAAGCAGTAATTTTATGTTTGTGTCTTAAGATAGACGGATGGGCAATTCCTTTGACTCCGTAAGCGAAGCCGCGGCCGGTTATCTAGTAAGAAATGTAAGAATGGTATTATACAATGCAGTATTAAAAGCAAAATTATTACGATTAATAAAATATATAAATCATATCATATCATATGTACCTAACCTGAGATTCTTTCTAATAATTAAAAAAAAAAATACGCAAAGAATCATTTTCTCACAATCAACGTACGATGATTTTCATGTCAGCTATTAAATTTTATAGGATTATCTCTTTTTTGGACTCAAGCGCACGCGCGTGGATTAGATTTGAAAGCGATAAGCAAATATCTAAGTAGTGGTCCGGCACATCTATGTGGTCTTGAAAGCCAAAAAGGCGCATTGAAACCGGGTCTCGATGCTGATATAATTTTATTTGACCCAAATGAAACGTTTGTAGTTTCATCAAATATTATCCGTCATAAAAACAAGGTGAGTGAAAACATAGGACCATAAAGCATCATAAAACGAATGTGTAAATTTTCTTTTATCACTTAACTATAAAACTCTGTTTGAATGAACAAGTTTTCTCTGAATTCATCTATGAATATGGAACGGAATTAAATTTAAATCGCGTTATGTCGCTGTATTGTTTGTGTTTATAAATCTATACTTTATACCCACATTATAAATTGCTAAAGTATGTGAATTTTTGAGTTTTTTGTAGCAGGTAATCTCTGGATCTACTGAAACGAACTGAATGTGATGTAAAATGTAAAATGTAATCGGACGATCGGCTAATCCATTTTTTATTAATGAATATCGTTTAAACGAAACAATATCCAATTAGACTGAAATAATGATCAAAGCGAACAAATATATTTTTATTCTCTCATCATCAAACCTTACCCATTTTATCTAATTTTATTTAAGCTAACGCCTTATATTGGGAAGGAATTGAGAGGAGTTGTGAAGAAAACTTACCTTCGAGGACAATTGATATATTCCGACAACAATATTGCAGCGGAGCCGAAAGGAAGATTGTTATTAAAAAATTTGAAAATATAAATTGATTGTAAGGCGGTGTTTTTTATTTCGCTCAATTAAAAATATGCAGAAGTTGTTGAATGTGTGTTCTATGCTATACTTTATAGACAGTTTATCGAAATTTTTTAGAAGTATTTTTGAAGTGAAACTTCTTTAGAACCGTTGTGATTTAAAACCTGATGCAACGGAAAAAGCGACAGGTAAGAGACACAAATACAAAAATGTGTGGAATGATGCCGGCAAAGAATGAGAACAGAAATATACATACTATTTTATATTATCGGTATCTCTCTTTCTATACTTCGTTATTTTGTCGATTTACTGAAGTTTCACTTCTATCGTGTGTGAATCGCACACACACTTTTACCCATAAGCCTAGTATCACACAATGCAACATTGCCCAAGAGCGTGGCGAGAGAGCAGTGGAGGTAAGTAAAAAGTTCCCCTGCCTATCACAATATAGGCAGTGAGGGTCCCATAAAAACTGCGGCCCTACGGGTACGCCTACGGGTATTAAAAGAAAACAATTTTTTTTTATGTCACAGTCGGCAATGGAGCTGTCGGGACGCTTGACGGTAAGCGCTACCACCGCCCATGAACATTCAGAGAGGCATAAGGTCCATTACAGACCTTACGCCTCTACAAACGGATTGCCGAATTTAAATTGGGAAGGGATTAAGAAAGGATTGGCGAGAGGAATAAACGAAAGGACTTGGAAGGGTAAGGAAATGGATATGGGCCTCCGGCTCCCCCACTCACGGAACGAAACGCAGCAGAATGCTATTTCTCGCCGGTCTTCTGTTAGGGTGTGGTACATCTCCGGTGCGAGCTGGCCCATTTCGTGCCGAAGCGTGCTCGACTACCACATACCGTACCTCCTACATATGCCAATGAAATGAACTGAAAAGTATTGTTGTCTATTTATAAGCAACAAAGTATATAATAACAACATTAAAGTGACCATGTACCTACTCGTTTATTTTGGTATATAAAATATCATCTTCATATTATCTACATTCGACAGTCTAAACTAATATTATAATAATATGAATTTTTTGTTGATGAAAAGATACAAAGGCTATAATTTTTATTTCTTATAAACCTACTCATTTGGAAAAAATAAACGAATTAGTTAAGAAAGTTAAGTTGAAGTTAAACATCATAAAGTAACAACAAAATTCAACAAAATACAAATCCGCAATTAGGTACCTATCTTATCTAACTTCGCCATGAGCAAATAAAAAATGCAATTGAAACTACATTGTAAACAATACTAAGAAGCGTTGCAAACATTTATTTCCTTGTTCATTATTTTAAAAGATAAAAAGTACTTATACTTTCATGAAACGAAATTATGAAATATTTTTTTGACATCTAGGGATAAAGCATAATAATTACTTTATCAATTCAGTCATTTAATCAACTTGAGATAATTAAGAACACGAAGTTCCTTTAAAGGATTAATTAACATTGACCAGTGAGTCTATTATTTTTGTACTTGAGCTCGTGTAGGTAAATGAATCACAGTTACATATATTTGTAATGTGTTTTAATTTTTAATGATCATGTATTATGTTGAAATAGCTATACATATTCCAAGAGCGGCTCCAGCTTTCGCGCCAACGGGTGGGAGATGAGGGCGCTTACATACTCGTGGTCTAGTTAAAAGAAGTTGTTATGTGAATAGATAAAATAAAAGAATAGGTAAAAGTAGGTATTTTATAAATAAATTATATGACTATTTGCTGTACAAAAAAAATCCACCTATATTGAAATAACAAAATCATGTCGGTGTCATGACCTCCTCGCATGACCCACCATCTGTATGTGCCTTTGAGCGAGTCATTTACTAATTATATTAATCATAGATACTAATTCGTTGTTATTTAATGGTAATGTAATTAATAGAAACTTATAAAGGCATTATGAAATATATATAATTAGGGTAAGTGCGATAGAAAACAGAAAACAGGGTAACTCAAAAGATCATTTATAGTCAGTCAGATTTAGTGTGGTAAATTTTTACTGTCATGGCAACTTTGAGTACCTTGCCAACCTCCGGCCGAACGGTACTGCGGACTGGAGCCGGGGGTTTGTGGAACGATGATGACATCACGAATTGATGGTGAAGCGGGAAACAATCCAATTCGGGCGGCGTAAGCATGTATTCCAGCTTACGTCACCTCGGGGTGGTCAAACAAGCGGAAGACCTGGAATTACAGACACGCGGTAGAGTACAATGTGTTCTTGCAGTCCCGTCTAAAGCAGCGCGTCGAAATACAGTGGGGTTTTAGTCGGTAGGAACCCGACATAACCCCTCCCCGGGAGCCGTGGGCATCTAAGCAAGTTACCCTCATAAAAAATAAGTAAAATGGTTGTATGGAAAATGCCATGGTTTGCGTAACGGTGTTTATAAGTTAAAAGGGAATTTTAGTCTTATCCCGAGCATTATATCTTCACGTGATAGATACGCAAGTGTTTTTTTGATATCAGTTATATTCATTGATTAATATTTACTATTTAAATTATCACTTTCTTATTTATTATCTAAATATTGAATTTTTTACGTATTTCTACCACATTCTTTTTTTCTCTTCGACAGTTGTTCGGATCAGAAGAAAATATATAAGCCTCGGTCTTACCCCTTCAAAAAAAAGATATACTTATACAGATATCCTCCAACTGCACTCTCTTTCTTTCTAGCTTGTCTACTTAAATTTATCCACTTGCTATGTACTTAATACAATCTACAAACATAACTATTTTATATTTCTAGTTTAATAACATTAAATTTATACTGACACTTTGATAACCTCAATTTATTCTCTTCCCCCCGTTGGGAAAGTTTAAATATTAAGTACCAAAGAGAAGAACTATTATCTTCTTTAACAAGTAATTTGGAATCTAAATGCAGTTCTCACTTGTCAGGGAAATTTAAACCTTAGTGTTCCGACACTCAAGAATGTTTGATATTCATAGAAACAATTTTAGTAACTATTTCTATCTTTCATCATAATCATTTCCCTGCTTCATTCTGGAGAGAAATACTAGTTTTTATTTATCTTTTTTGAACTTCAGAAAATTTCTGAAAGTTATTAATTTTATAGAAACATATATTCATATATCTTTACTTATTACAAATATTGTAACAATTTAACTGAAATTTTTCGTTCTGCAAGGCGTCAAAAGCAACACTATTTCATTTCATCAAAAAGGTGTTCGATTTTCCCCCACTCACCTTCATTTATATTATACAGATATAATATAGAACATGAGATAAGTTCAAAATTAAGTTTTAATTATTTCGCAGGTTTTTATGTATAAACATTTTAAAGCGTGTATCAATTGCAAACATTTTACCTGAAAATTAAAGGTGTTTTAAAAACCTATATATTTTAATGCCTATAAGTAATCACTCTCATTTTCATAAAAACATGATTGTATTTAAACGTTAAGTGTCAACATTTTATCAGTAAAAATATAAAACAATTAGCAACGTAATCCTTGAGGATGGAAAGCCAGTTCTTATGCTTTCAGTTCGTTCAGTTCAAGTCGTGTTGGTTTCGTGTAACGTCTACTCTTAGTTTACAATGTTACGGATAGTAGGAAAAATATTTATAATTTTAGGTAATAATTTTTTTAACATATCGTTATCGGTTTGGATCCATGCAAACTTCACAAAATTTTATAAATTGTACTGATTTAAAACGTAAAATAATATTTATATTATTAAATTGTATATAACATTATATACAATTTTGTTATAATTGAAATGCATTAAAATAAGTATTTTACATAATACTTTATGTTGAACTTATGAAAATAATTACTGTATTGAATTTGTTAGGTTTAATCTTGAACGCTTCGGGTCGAAGAATTAAACCATTTGAAATAGGAAAGCAGTTGTTTCTCAGCCGAAGAGTCGTTACTGAAACTGCTGAGTTCGATGGTGGTATACTAGTGGATGAAAAAGGTATAATAGAGAGCGTCTTGACAAGAGAATCAGTGGATACGCTTCTCAGTGGTTCTAGGGAATCACTAAAGGTATGTCTTTTATTCATGTCTATCTATACATTACTATAAGTCACGTCAAATTGTAGCATTTGAATACTAGTGGGGAAACCATAATCCATAATCATTTTACCACCCTTCCCACTTCATTCCTTTCCACTGGTTATCAAACCTTTTTTATCATCTTTGCCCTCATGATCAGGGAACACAATTCCGGAGACATTATCTTTGAAACATTATGTGGTGATGGTCGCTAACCATGTTGCCCACTCTAAAAAAGTACCATATGTTGTTCATGACTAAACTATTTGTTTTTATTGAAGGTATTTGATGGCGGAAACTTGGCGCTGATGGCTGGTGCAATTGATTCTCATGTGCACGTCAATGAACCTGGACGAACTTCTTGGGAAGGATTTGTAACAGCGACGCAAGCAGCCGCCGTGGGAGGGTTTACAACTATTGTGGACATGCCTCTGTAAGAGTTTTGTGCTAAGATTCTCAATTACGAAACGTACACATTTGGATAATTTTCAAAATGACTGGACCTCACCTCATTCTTTTCGTAAATCCTTTCTTTGCCACAGCGGCCTCTATTTGTTAATTGTTCATGGGCGGTGTTGACCGCAAAGTATTAGGCGAACCACTAGCTCAGTTGTCCGCTAATACATAAAAAAATATTATTTTAAATCCACATTACACAACCTCATAATTACTAGACCAAGGAGGCCCCACGAGAAATAATATCGTTATATCGAATTTAAAACTAACTTAGGTCTAACTTTACAGAAATTCTATCCCACCTACAACGACTGTAGAGAATTTAAAAATTAAAGCATCCGCAGCGAAAGAGGAAATTTTTGTTGATGTTGCCTTTTGGGGAGGGGCTATTCCTGGTAATGAAGTAAGTACATGGTTTTCATTTTTATTACGAAGAAAATGTTTATTCCTAGCCGATACCAAGTGTTATAATCGCTATATCTTAGGCCTATGAAGCCATTCCGTTACTAAGTAGACAGTCAAGTAAATAGACAAAGAAAAATCCTATATGAGATATAGATTTTTTCAATAAGTGCGAGTAGATTTTGGATGCCTGTGGTGGCCAAGCAGTCTCACCTGCCAAAAAAAAATTTTTTTATTCAGTCACTCTAGTGAAATTCTCATGCTAACTTATTACACGAATAAATACCATGAACAAATGATACAATTTTACGATCATAATAAATGTTCTTTAGAACGAACGTTTGCGTCATAATTTACCATTTATAGCTAGCTACACTCCGCGGTTTCGCCCGCGTAAGTCGATATCCCATAGGAGGAATATCGGGATAAAAAGTTGCCTATATGTTATTCCAGTTGTCCAAGTGTCTACGTACCAAATTTCAATCGGTTCAGTAGCTTTTACGCGAAAGAGTAACAAACACTCACATCCTTACAAACTTTCGCATTTATAATATTAGTAGGATAGGATATGAAGTATAGGATATGTAATAATAAAATACATTTTTCATTGATGGCTTTCACAAGCCGCCTCATATTATTATAATCCTGCTATTCAGATAAAAAAACGTAACAATGACGAGATTATAATTATAATTACATAATGCTAAAATTACTTAATCTTTTAATTTTTATTAGGATGAGTATTCTCGTATGATCGAAGCTGGGGTAGTAGGCTTCAAAGGATACCTTATCGATAGTGGTGTAACAGAATTTCCATATCTAGAGACTGAAGACATAAGACCATTATTTGACGCATTAAATGGAACTGATGTTGTTTTAGCAGTAAGTAAATTAGTATGTTTGTATAATGACTCTCTTGATGTGTATTCTATAACAAAAGGCGAGGCCATGCACTAATATTCGGTTCGTTCGAACTCTATTTACATAATAATAAGTAAAATATATTTCAGTTTCACTGCGAGTTGAATGACTCAAACTATAAAGATAATTACAACAGAAACGGGTACTATTCAGGTAATCATTTTTTAATTTATATTTAAATACACGAGTTGGTATGTAATTTTTAGACTCATTTACTTAAAATACCATACACACCGTAATATAACTCCTAAAAAGTTCAATATTACTTTATGAAAAAATTGTCTTTTGTTGTAAGTGGGGGATGGGAGAATTTATTAGGGATATTTTATGCAGGGGGAATACCTAAGGGAGTGGGTAGAATGCATTTTGAATACTTACTAAGGCTATGTAATATAATCGACTCGTTACCCCTAATAAAGTTTCTTATTTATTATTAATGTATTCGTAAACAACTTATTAGCGGTAGATTTATTCATTTTGACTTGGCAGACGTTATTCCGCCATTGCGCTACCTACGGTGGCAGAATAACGTTTATTACATAATTAGGACCTTAGTTCCCTGAGTAGATAGTGGTTAAGCGTAGGTATATTAATTTAGATTCAAAAATGGGATGGGGGCCATTGATTCTAACGTTCTGCTGTAACTCGTAAACCGGTCCGGTTTTCTAAAATGATAGAACATATAAGATGTATTATAATATCTATTAATGATAGTATTTACTATGTGATCTTTGTATATAATCTATTCCTAGACCCACGTCTCTACGATACTTACTTGGCTACACGACCGGATCAATTGGAGCTAGATGCTGTTTCCTTAATTGCAAAATATATAGAACAATATAAGTAAGTTACCCACTAAGTGTTGCAGGTAATATGTTCCTTAAAACGTTAAATCCAAATTAGTATTTAAATAAAAAAAACAGTACCAGAAAGTAAACAAACCAATATCTTAAAGAGGAAATTTTTATTTTTATTTGATTTGTATACCAGTAAATTTTTCACACAAAAAAGACAATAATTACCACACATTATCATATGTTACGTTAATCTAAACCCGCTATTGGTACAGCTTACAATAATGAAAATTAACAAAAAAATAATTTTAGTATCCACGTCCACGTAGTTCATGTCTCAGCTCAAGGTGTTATACCAATTCTCGAGGAAGCTAGAGAGAAAAGAATACAATCTGGCAGCACGCTATGGCGCGGTGGGGTGACTGCGGAAACCTGTCACCACTATCTCACAATTAGTTCCGAACAAATCCCCCCAGGACACACAGAGTATAAATGTTCCCCACCAATCCGAAATCAAACCAACAAGGTTAGTATTTTCACTACATATCCTGCTAAGGCTATAAAATATGTATGTTGCTTTTTATTTCATTATGATGTATAAATGACAAATTAGTTATCAACCATGTAATATAATTACGTATGTTAAAATATACAGGATAAATTATGGCAGTACATTAAAGAAAACAGGTTTGATTTAATTGCATCTGATCACTCCCCATCGGTGTCCAGTTTGAAAGGACCCAACTTTTTAACGGCGTGGGGAGGCATCTCGTCTATTCAATTTGGTGAGAAATACAATATTTTAACTTTTTAAGCATGAATTATCGAAATATAAACCTACCTATCGTTATGTTTATCTAGATAATATTCAGCGGCTAAAACTTTAATTATAGTTTACGGATAAGAAAATCATAGTGTTAATAAATCTTTTTATCTTCTTCGTATTTTGTGTGATATGTGATAAATTATTGCTTCACGTTTTAGGCGTTTCCTTATTCTGGACAGAAGCTAAGGCTCGTGGATTTAAATTGAGTACTCTGAGTCGATATTTATCGTCAGGACCAGCAATGCTAACTGGTTTGCGAACAAAAGGTATGCTGAAACCAGGCTATGATGCAGACCTCATCTATTTCGATCCAGAGGCTTCGTTTGTAGTTACACCTGAAATAATCACATATAAAAACAAGGTAACGTTGTATTTTAGATTGCTTTGACTGTCTTTAATGTTAAACGCATTATAATTAATCATTATACTTAATATCACGATTTTTGTTTCAGATAAGTCCGTACATGTACAGAGTTTTACAAGGGACAGTAGTTCATACATTTCTCAGAGGACAGCTTATCGCGACCGGTGGAGAGATTGTAAACGATCCACAAGGAGAGTTATTACTGAATGAAGACCTTGTGTTCGATTAAAACAATTAGTTATTGTTTAAAACGTTATAATACAGATTACTTTTAATCTATCATGCAATTCTAGATTAAGAACAATTTAATTTGTAAAACAGGAAAAGAAAAATAAAGCATTGAACGGTATCTATGTTTTTGTATTTTTTACAAGTGCATCAATGGCAGGAAGACTTTGTTGTAAACCTGTAATTATTATCAATGTGATAAGAATGAACATCAAATATTTCTGATGCATTATTTGATACTAGCTGCGCCCCGCGGTTTCACCCGCGGAAGTCGGTATCCCCTAGGAATGTCGGGGTAAAACGTTGCCTATGTGTTATTCCAGTTGTCCAGTTATCTACGTACCAAATTTCATTGTAATCGGTTCACTAGGTTTTGTGTGAAAGAGTAACAAACATACATACATACATACATCCATTTTTACAAATTTTCGCGTTTAAACCATTAGTAGGATTTATTATTACGTATTATATTCAAAACATTTTTTTAGGCGAATGTTAAACATTATTTACTTAAATATGATGGCCGAGATTTAGACAAATTGAGACTGAAGAAAATGGTGAATGTAAATGTCATCATATAGTAACTAAGCAGCAATCTACGCAACTTCTTCAGTTTTGACAAGGAATAACTTTGTAAGATTTTTCATTGCCGCACTTTGTTAACGATCGTAGCGTCATGTTAGTCATAGTTTCTTGATAATTGATCGGATTATCTTAAACAAAAAAAAAAAAATCGGTAAAATGAACATATTTGTTTTGCATATAAAAAGTATACAGAATAATTATTTTTAACAGAATTTAAAAGACTTCAAAACCACTTCAAAGCAAAAAATAAAGTAATTAAATTACTATTTGCGCTATCCACTTATCTATTCGATGTCGGCGCCAGTCATTTTTGAGTGGATCTGAAGTGGGTTCAATTTTTGTTAAAAATTAATTGTTAATCGGTTTTTATTTTAGAGCAATGCTTATGCGGATAAATATTACATGAGTAATTCTAATTTATACTCTAGTCTTTAGAGACTAGGTTTATATTCTTTAATGATATGGTAAGCTTCATCTACACTAGTTGTCACTAAGCTCTTCACTCATTAAAAAAAAGTAAGCAAAATAATTTTTTTTACCATTCTCAGTAAATAAAAAATAAGTATTTGAAATATAATATTTATACCTACCTACATAGAATAATAAAGTAATAACTGTAAAGTCTATGGTGTTATCTGTGGATTATATCTGTATTTCATTATCTGTCCATTATCGTGACATTTATGTTTCAACTTTTTAAATATGTACAAACCGTTAATGTTAAATGGATTTCTAGTTAATGAATTAAATAAATACCAGTTTAATAGTGTGTATGAATTGAATTTTGTTAAATAAAAGAACTTTTATGTGCTTTTTTAAAAATTTCTAACCTAGCCTTATTTGTCTAACGACCAAAGTGATTGAACCTTGCAAAAGGTTTGTGTTCTTTTTGTCATTTTAACATTTGACAGATAATGAAATAAAAAAGTAACCTCACTTTTGTCGACTAGTTTCTGTTTTGATATTTTGCTGTACTAAATAATGTGTAAGAAGTAACATTTATCAGATGCCGAGTGTTAGTAACAGTGGTGACGCGCCTAGACAACTAGAAAACTGTAAAATGCAGCTGGAGTGCTTGGAATTAGCGGGATGTACTCTAGACCGGTACATTACTTGTGATAATTCCCGCCCTTCGTTTCTAGAGGTTTGTTTGCACGTTACATCCTTTTATTTAAAAATAAAAACGTTGATAATATACAAGTAATGTTCTACTTCCAGATAACAGGCATAGCAGTACAAGGGATTCCAACATGTAGTGGTCTAAATGCTGGAGACTACAGAAATCTGGCTGCTCTGCTAAACCATTCATCTTTGTCGCAGTTAAAAATATTAAATAGAGTTCCACTGCCACCAGAAATAATGGAACATTTTGCTCGTATCCTTTCAAATAATATTATTATAGAACGCATAAATCATTTTTATTCTTAATGTTTATAACATTACTATACAATGATTAAGAGAAGCACAAAATACCTATACTTTTATTAAGCAGTCAAATTGCATTTGTTTTAATTGATGCAATTAACCAGTACTGTAAGACATTAGTAACAATACAGTTTTAAATTATTCCTACCTTACCTTCATAGATATTAATTAGCATGAGTATTTGTACTTTTTTTTTGTGTATTTGTATTAACTAGCCGAAATATTCAAACATCTACATAATAAATCTAAACATTGATTTCCTTAGTCTTATACAGATATGCAGTGCCACTGTTTGATGGGGGTATTTCCAGAAATTAGCAGAGTTTGGTTAGCTATTGATAGTAATATTTATGTATGGGCATTTGAACATGGAAGTGATGTAGCATACTTTGATGGCCTAGGAGAGACTATTGTGAGTGTTGGCTTGGTTAAACCAAAGCCAGGAGTTTTTCAAAGTTTTGTGAAGTACCTACTGGTCTTGACGACTACAGTCGAAATTGTAGTATTGGGTGAGTGTTTCAAATGATTATATAGAATTAAAATGGTTTTATACACATAACAAAAAATTAAATCAAGTTCAGAAACTAAAAATAATATCTTTTTGGTTAAATTTTTAACAAGAATTGTTCTACTTCCATTTTTAGTTTATTTCAACCATTATCACATAAAAATAAGAACTAAGATCCATTGAAAATTTTAAACTGCATTTAATATTTCGGACAATTTTAGGTGTTACTTTTTCAAGCGGCAAACAGAGTGGTTCCACTGAATTTGAAGAAATACACTTGGTGCCTGAACCAGTATTTGTTTTGCCTACTGATGGTGTTTCAATGCTGTGTGTTAAATCAACATCCAAGGGCAGAATATTTATGGGTGGAAAAGATGGATGTCTTTATGAAATAACTTACCAGGTATGAAGCTAGATTCTTAATAAAAATATTGTGTTTAAGTTTTCTGTCTTACAAAATAGAGCATGTTTTTGCTTACAATTTTCAAACTCAAACCTTGTTTGCAGGCTCAATTAGGATGGTTTGGTAAACATTGTAAGAAAATCAACCATTCCACAAGTGCACTCTCTTTCTTGGTGCCTTCATTTCTTAATGCAGCCTTGTATGATGAGGACCCCATTGTTAAGATTGAAGTAGACAACTCTCGGAATATATTATACACACTTAGTGAAAAAGGATGCATTGAAGTGTTTGATTTAGGCATGGATGGTGAAGGATTAACTAAAGTCACTAGATTAGGTCAAAATAGAATTGTATCTTCTGCCCTAGAAATTGTTAAGTAAGTCAATACAGTATTTTATTTTTGCCTTTTCTATACATATATAAGTGCTATTTCATATTATATTAATTTTCAGAACTGTAGAAACAAATAATTTCAAACCTGTAATAGCTATATCAGCTGTAGAGGAGTCTGAATCAGAGCATTTAAATGTTGTTGCTATTACACAGACTGGAGCGAGATTATACTTTAGTACAGGCTGTAGAGAGTAAGTATAATAAATTTCTTATTTTTGTAAGCATGCTTTACAAGGTAGTATAATGTAAATAAAATGAATAAAAATTTTATAGAAATATACTCACCTGTCATTATGAGAAAAACTTCTTCTAACATTATTAATAACCACCTGTCTTTTGAATAATTACTAAATTGAATGATTTTGTAATTTTTTGGTGATTAACCTTGATTTATTTTAGTCCCAATCAAGGAGGCCCAGCTAGACCGCAAGATCTCATTTTACTTCATGTTAGGCTGCCGCCAGGATTTACACCTAATGCTTCAGTACTGAAACCAAAACAAGTACACAATGCTGTTTACGATAATGGTGAGTTAATTCATTAATATAATATTATGAATAGCTTTAAATTTTCTTGATATTGTTATTAGGATGTTTATTTTTGCAATGTATACATTTACGACCAAACTATACTGAAGTTAACTGAATGTGTGTAAATCTATCAGATTATTACAAGGTATCTATGCAAATCGCTTGGTAGATGCAAAAGGACCATCTTTTTGAAAGAAACTTGTTTATCTTATATCGATAATTATTCTGATTGTGTGTTGTGATTGTGATTGTGATTGTTGAATTATTCTGATCCTGATATAACTTGTACTACAAATAACCTCTAAATTATCTATTTATCAAAAAATGTGATTTGTTAGGTACACTAGTAATGGTGTGTTCCACGGGCGGTGGGGACGCAGAGACGCTGTGGTGTATGTCGCGAGCGCTCGGGGGCGCTGCCTTCAGTGAAGCGCATTCATTGTTACCTCTAGATGGGCCAGTGTGGGCCTTGACCGCCTTACCAACAATACACGACTCACATTTGTCGCCCGCTCTTTTGGCCAGAAAAGGTTTGATTTCTTTCAGAAAAAAAGTTTTTAAGACAGTGGGAATCGTTCTGAACTCGAAACAAATAGTGTAAAAGGATAATTTTTTTTTTTAAATGTGTGATGCACAATAACATTTGATCATGATATCTTTTTGCATTAGATCCGTGGTCGGGCTCCCGGTGGGCAGTGGTAAGCGCCTGGGGAGCCGCACTCATTAGCGCCGGCGCTCCTCCAGACCTACTTCGGTCTTTGCTGCGAGATTATCGTGGACCAGATGCGCAGCCAGTGAAGGATTTGTTTCAGGTGCGTGTGTTTTTAGTTTAGATTTTCTTTTTAATTAGTACATTTTCACTTGTTAATAATTAGTATACTTGGGTCTTGAGCAGTGGTAGCTCAGACACATATGCACATGTGAATAACACCACTGCTTAAAACGGTGAAGGAAAACATCGTGAGGAAACCGGCATGTCCAAGAATCAAAAAGTTCGGCGACATGTGACATCTGCCAACTTGCACTTGGCCAGTGTGATAGATTATGGCCTGAACCCTCATAGGAGGCCTGTGTCCCAGCAGTGGGAACATATATGGGCTGACGATGATGATACTTGGGCCTAAATAAAATAAATGATGAATTTCTTGATAAATTGATTGATTTGAAATTATCTTCAAAATTTAAAAGCTATATTTCTATAGTTACAAGGTTACGACCAAGCGTGCGCCTGCGCATTATACCTAGCCTGCGAGGAGGCGACAAGCGGCGACCTGTCTATCAGCGAGTGGGCGTCTAGAGCCTTCTTCATATATGGTTCTCAGCCAGTGCCAGCACCTCTACAGCCTCACCAGATCTCTCACGCGCCTTCAAGCATAGGTAAAAGATAAAAAAAAAACAAATTATTGATTCTTGATTAGAACAATTTTTTTAACGACATGTATATTTATGTCATAGGATCTCCAAAATTCTCTCCACGTCAAGTATCTACTCCAATGTCAATACGCCCTCAAGATCAAATGAGACAAATGCAAATGAACCAATCTTACCAACAGATGCAAATGAATCAGTCAATAGGCAATCAATCCATAGCACCTCAATCACCATACCAGCAAAACATGAATAGAACTCCATTTAACCAATCGTCATTCGTTGGTAACGTCACTCAACCACCTAGAGATAATTTCCAATTACAAGTTGAATATAGTTCGAAACACAATGGCCTATATATCTATGTGGGAAGGATACTTTCACCTATCTGGAATCTGAAATGTGTGACTAAGTCACTAACACCAGATAAAAAAGAGCTTGTGAGTATAATGATGTATTTTGCTAATTTTTGAAAATGTATGTTGCCATGCCGGTTCTGTATTGTTTAATTATTTTATGAGTTTCATAAAATAATTAAACAATACAGAACCGGCATGGTTTATAAGTGAAACTAATTTTTCTATTCTATTTTTTGTTTATTCCAAAAATTTTGTTTGATTAAAAAAATAAATTAATGGTTTGAATCTCTTTTACAAACAATTTTTAATATGAATACATTATGTGATATTTTAGATGTCTAGCAAAGTCACAGGAGAAGATTGTGCCTTTATTGTAAAGAAATTACAACGTGTGGCGTCATTCATACAACGTGTCGTTGCTCCACCCCACTCTGATGAACAAGCTTCTATTCACGCACTAAAAATATTTATTAGTTAGTATTATTTATGTTTTTGTAAAAAACCTTAGTTCTATTTTTTGTTTTATAGCATCAAAAACTTATATACTTCTTTAAAGCTTTATAAGTAAAAACCCCATGATACGGATCATGAGTGGCCGAGTATTTAGGCGTCCTTCCTTATTCGACGATCTAATTCCAACTTTATTTAAATTTTAATTTTTTTAGTATATGTTATGATATTATTCTATTATCTCATGACATCATTCGAATATCTTATGATGTTATCTCACAATAAGATACCGATACATCTCATCATCATTTAAGATTATTTCCTATTATCATTTATTGCAGTTAAATAGAAATTAATAAACAAAAATAAAAAAAAAAACAAAAACAAAAAATGCATACGTATCGTTAACAGATTGCTTTTCGTGACTGTAAAAATCTACGTTTATGTTGCAGCAATGGCCATAGAAATGCTCAACTTATGGAAAGTCCTATGCGAGCACCAATTCCACGTAATAGCGGCCAGTCTGCCGCCAGAACAACAGAGCCCCTTGCAAGCTGCTAGTTTTCGGTAAATATTGATGTATAAATTTTGACTTTGTATCTGCTATGTGTTTTTTTTTAACTATAATAGAGATCAGTTGTTGCAACTCCAACCCTTTTTTTTATATATTCTCTATTTTCTAAGTATTTTTATTTGTTTTACAGGGAATTACTGGTTGGTGGACAAGAAGTGGCGTGTTTGTTATTGGGATCTCTAGTTGCAGGATACCTGCGTGACAATGCTTCGGTTGACGGTATTTCGCAGAAATTGAGACAATTGTGTCCGACGCTTTATAGACAAGAGGACGCCACGTGCTCTAAAGTATGCACATAATGTTTTATTTTATCACAAACATACCTTTTAAAATGACTTAACTTCTGATATTGTTTAAAGTTTACATGTGTATATATATAGTTTATTGACTTCAATATATTTTTAGGCAAATGAACTATTAATGTTTGCTAAACAACAAAAGAATTCCGCGGAACGAGAAGAAATGCTTCAGCAGGCTTTGAAACTTTGTAAAGTAAGTGAATTTATTTTAAAGTAATCTTTTGTTTTATTTTTTGTATAGAAATATATCTTTAAAGGTACCAATCTTTATTTTAGGACGTAGCTCCCAATGTGAATCTACCTCTAGTATGTTCCAAGTTACTCTCAGCTGGGTTTTATTCTGGTATTGTGGAACTATGCGTCACCTGCGCGTCCAGAATAGATCCACAAGATAGAGCACTTTATTATTACAAGAGTGACCAGCCGTCACAGGACCGAGATGGTCATTTACTTTATTATAAAAGGTACAGTTTAATGTATGTTACGATATTTCTATCAACAACCAGTTAAATTATTCAGAATATAAATGTGCCGTCTGAATAATATAGTCAACACTGTATGTTGAATAAAATAAATTGACACATAAGCATATATATAGTTCATAATTTAGTTAAACTGTACACAAGCCTATTATACTGTTGAAACGTGCGATAAGTTCCTTGACGTATATGCGACATTACTAATAATTCTATTTGTGTTTAGAATGGAAATATATCGCGAAGTGTGTACTGCGTTAGAGCGTTTGTACGAACGCAGTGCTGAAGGCAGCTCCGAATCGTCGCCACCGCGTGTGCGCACGCAAACTACAGACGCTTTGCTAACTTTATCACCAGCTGATGCTAATTATCAGGTAATGAAATTTGACTTTTAAATATTGCTAAACTTCGCCCGCGGCTTCATTCGCTTGGTCAAAAATTTACATTTTTCACACATTGTTGCGGTATCTATCGGAATTTCTAAATTTTGGAGTGTTCAAATGCGCATCATAATGGGTCTTTCCGTGGGATTGAGTTGCTTTAAAGAGCCTATATGTCTCTAGGTTCTAACTGCCTTCAGACACAAAATTCAGAAATTAATAAAGTTAGAAAGACAAAAACATACCAACATATAAACATAATTTTACATTTATAATTTTAGTTATTCATAGAATTTTAGAATATTATTATTCTCTTTTTAGGGTCGAAAACTAGTCTCGGAATGTTTGTCGAGAGAAGATGAACTATTACATGTTGCAACCTACGAATGGCTTATATCAAAGAATTTAGGATCAGGTAAGCTTTTTTTTTTATAAAAGAGAGCGAAAAAACGAATAAGTGGTGCGCCCATTATCGAGCAATCACCACTGCCCATGAGCCCTCACAAGAGTCCCTGTGAAGGTGTTGCCGGCATTTAAGGAAAATAATTTCTTAAACATTCTAATAATATTTTCTATTGATCTTCTATTCTAATAAATGATTCTATAGGCTGATTTCATACACTTTTTGTACCTATTATATAATTATTTAATGCTCTTCTGTAAAGAGAACAATCCCGTGATTGTTCAAATGTATATCGGATATATGTATTTTTAATTCACCTAAAAAGAAGTACAAATGAATTACAGAATTAGTGTCGGTGAGCGGTGTGGCGCCCGCATCGCTGCGCACGTACCTGTCGGCGGCGGCGCGGCAGGCGTCCGGCCGCACCGCGCTGCTGCTGCTCGACCTCTTGTGGAAGGTTCTCGAACGCGCCGGAGATCACCTGGCCGCCGCTGAGGTGCTGGAAGGCCTTGCTACGAGACCAGGGTAATTTTTTTTTCATTTGGCAAGTATTAGACCATCGCTTCGTCTGATGGAAATCAGATCAGGCAATAATCTTGGCTTAGGATGGAACAAGCTAACTCAATAAGTGCTATTGACATAGTGCTATTCACATTCCTTTTGAACATATCCACATTAATTATAATTAAAATATATACAATAGTTGAGTAAATTTTGTTTTGGTATGTTCTCTATGGGGATTGTTTTTTTTTCTGGAATGTGTATTTGATTATCTTAAAACATCAAATTAAGAGAGATAATGTATTTCGTTGTTTCTGTAGTCCTTAATTTATATTAAATAGAAGTAAGACAAGTTGAAGGTTAAACATAGATTGTTTAATGAGTGCAATTTCAACATTGGTACCAAAAACATTAAAATTGCCTTTATAAAACGTATTCAGATTTTGCGTTAATCTTTTTATTTTTATATGATAATAATATGCATTTTAAAAAACATATAATAATGGTTCCAATATAATTTCCTTACCAACATCGAGATTTCACTCCATGTTAAAGCATCACGAAATTAATGCATTGAAACTTAAAATATTATCATCTTAACGAACAAAGTAAAATCATAAATTTTTTGCTTTATTCAATATATTTTTATATGACTTCTTACATCTGGAGTCAACACGGGCGAATCGGGAACAAATGGTTCATGAATCATAAAGCGATATCGCATTCCAGCACGGGCGCAACGCTAGCGCAACGCATGTCGTGGCTGTCAGCGGGCGTGGTGTGCGTGCGCGGCGCGGGCGGGGCGGGCGGCGCGGGCGAGCTGGTGCGCCGGCTGGAGGAGGCGGCGGAGGTGGCGCGCGTGCAGGCGGCCGTGCGCGCGGCGGCCGCGGCCGCGGCGCCCCCGCCGCCGCCGGCGCTCCTGCAGCGCCTGGATGATGAACTTATGGATATCACCCAGGTATATTCTCTCTCATTCTCAAAATGTTGAGATCTTTGATCATCAATACTAAACAACAATTTTAATATTTTATACAATATTTTGATCTATATCTTAAATAACTAAACTTACTCTAAACTTTCAGTTGTATGAAGAGTATGCAGACCGATTCAATCTATGGGAATGCAAGCTCGCTATTGTGCAATGTTCAGGACACAATGACGCTCTGTTAGTGGAGAACATTTGGAGTAATATTCTCGCTGAAGCGGAATCAGCCGCTCGCTCTTTGCATTCCCCTGATGAAAAGCTTGCCTCAGTTCTTAGCAAATTAACCACATTAGGAAGAGAATATGTAAATTCAGGACACTGTTTTCCGTTGTGTGAGTATGATTTTTAGAGCTTTATTTTCTAAATCTTAGTATCAAATGACAACACATATAACTCAATTTGCATCTTTTTTTTATTCACAGATTTTATTGTTCGTCAATTAGAAATATTGAATTGCAAAATTCAAGCTGAAAAGAGTATGGTTTTTAAGGCAATTTTGAATATTGGCGTATCTTTGGAACAAGTTTTAGACATCTACGTAAAGTAAGTATAACTGATTATTTTATTATTACAGATATTAAAATGATGTATCTATCTAATTGATTGTTCAATTATAAATTTTTATTACTTATACGTACATATATTAAGTACCATAAATTGTGCAGTGCGTATATAATACATAACGTTTGTAGTACATGTGTGTGTGCATAGTGCGTACGTGTGACGCAGTGTGTATTGTGTCGCAGGCTGGTGAGCGTGAACGAGCGCGTGTGGCTGGGCTGCGGCGACGAGTGCCACGTGTGCGGCGTGGCGGTGCTGCTGCTGCAGGCGGCACGCGCCGACGTGCCGCAGCTGGCGCCCGCGCCGCGCCGCAAGGCGCTCGCCCGCTGCAAGGACCTGCACGAGGCGGCGCTGTCCGCGCTGCAGGTGCATACACACTACACAATCTACTCATTTGTTTACTAGCTTTTCACCAGCGGCTTCGCCCGCTTGGCCAAAGGAATAATATTTTTCACCGCGGTAAATAATCCTTTAACACTATCTAGAGTCCCAATTATTAACAATGCGAGTCGGACTCGAAGGGTTACGTACAAATGAGCTATACCATGGCAACGCATGGCTTCTTAACTTTTTATTGTTTTTAAAACGGCAACAGAAATACCCTAACTCTAAAAAATCATCTTACAGCTTTCTAACAATCATCACATCTGCTCATAAGATACCTGGTGACAGAAAGACAGACTGCTAAGCTGTTATATACATCTTAATTTTTATTTATTTACAAATTTGGACAATAAATTAAAAGTGTGGTATCTACCACACCTTAAATTTAGAAGTTCTTTGAAAGTAATATTATATACTTGCTTCTTGTTGCTCTTGTAATAGATAGAATAGGCGAAGTTACAAGTTGTCGCATTTATAACATTAGCAAAGATTTAGATTTGCTGATAATATTCCTAATAGCCTTTTTAACACTTTTTGGACATATTTACTTTTAATCAGTGATGAAGACCTTGGCATAAAATCGATAAGTCGGATCGAGACCAGGCGAGCATGCTGGAAATAATATATTTTTTTAATTTATTTACACACTAGCTGTGCGCCCCGGCATCGCCCATGGTACTTACATATATAGCCAAAGCCTTCCTCAATAAATGGGCTGTCTAAACCTGAAAGAATTTGCAAAACGAGTAGTTCCTGAGATTAATGCGTTCAAACAAACAAGCAATCAAACTTCAGCTTTATAATATTAGGTAGTATTAATGTGGATAAGAACACTATTCGAAACGGGGAAAAACACCTGCATGTCAAAGAAACGGCATGGTAACCGGCATGTCCAAGAAACAAAACTTCACGACGACATGTGATATCTGCCAATCTCGTAGAAAGCTAATGTCCCTAGTAGGAACTGTATGTTCCTACTGCTGGCTGATGATGATGATTTGTAATTTTAAATAATGTAGGACGTTGTGAAACCACCCCTTAATATAATCAAACTTAATTGTAGATAAAAACTTAATTTTAGTGAATTATTATAGAGAATACATCACTTATTAGGTATAATATAATAATATTATAAGTGATATATAACTGCTGTAGGACGCTATAGCAATTTAAATATTCTGTTATTTTCGCCTTAAAACTGTACCGAATAAAATTTGTCAGCACTTAAAAAGGCTTTATAGAATCACCTGAGATAACCTAATAAATTAAATTCAACCAAGTCAATTTACTATACAAAAATAGGTTATTAAATGTTGTATTTATCTCTTTTCTTTCTTTTCCTTTTCAGAGTCGACCCAACACACAAATACTGATTGACAAACTTACTGTGGCGCAGGCGTATCTAGACAGAATGGACTAATGTAGCATTAATTTTAATGATTTTTATTTATGTAAGTTTTTTTTTTGTTAAAAAAAAACTGCGATCATTGGTAAAATTAAAATATAATTATATTAGAAATCCGTATAATCTTCCTTAAAAATTACACTTTTATAACTTTTTAAATAATAAGTATACAATTATGTTTCAGTTTATTATTTATCGGCAGTGACTGTAAAACTAAAATTTACTTTAAAATAACTTATCAATTAACGTCACAATGCAATGTATACATTTGATGATAATATATTTCTTATATATCCTGTCAAAGCTGAAAAATGCATGTTTGCATGTAAGAAGTTAATAGTGAATGTAATTCGGAAAGAACACTGATTTCTATTTTTGTAAATAATTGAAATTTAAATATTTGATATTGTTTTATTTGTGCATCCAGTGCGATATTGATAAGTATCTCTATCCAAATAGTTTACGCACAATCATTTATAGTCAACGATGCCATAGCCTAATAGACTCCGTATCTAAGGCGGACTTAAACAAAAAAGTTATGTTAATTTGATGATAATTAGATAAAAATACTTCCAAAAACAAAAAATTACTAAAATCCTGTCAATCGGTTCTCGATCGATCTTGAATTATAATTTGTGTAACTAGGTACACAGGTTCCTTTTTTGTTAAATTTAACATTTAAAATATTAATTAGAATATTTAGTTTTATTCGCTTCGAATTTTTGTAAAATATTATTATTATTTTTTTTTAATTGTTGTGCTGGTATTTAAAAATTAAAAAAAATAAAATATCTTTATTACTTTAAGATAGACATAAAAATCAAAAATAATACGCACGTGTCCAAGGTTCTTAAAGTTAAAAATTAATTTACGAATGTGAGTTCATTGGATCCCGCACTAGGCAGTGCCTGTCCTGCGGGACCATAAACGAGTAACATTAGTAATTATAAAATTTCATAGCGGCGACAATTTCGTGTCTATTATTTAAAAATTCTATAAATAAATACACTTAATACAAAATTTCATGCAAATTAAAATTAAACTGAGGAAATTAAATAACAAACTCAAAAATAAAATAAAAAAAAGGTACAAAGGTATTTTGTTACTCACGGGTAATAAATAACGGCTACTAGCGGTTCCTATACTTCTTATCTCTATTTATGATATAAGTGGTATGTAATTTTTTGGAAATGCTAATCCACATGCGCTAATTTCCCCTTACGCACCGTGCGCACCTCAGTATGTTTAAAAGTTTCTTCGATTGGACTATGACGTCGTTGTTTATAATAACCCTTCATTACTTAGTATTAAACAAAGTCGCTTTCTCGATCTGGGACAGATGAATATGTATGCTTAAATTTCTCAAACTATGCAACGGATTTTAATGGGTTTTTTTTAATAGAGAGTGATTCAAGAGGAGGGATTTTATGTATAATAACATCTATTAAACTACTCCGAACTTAACGCGTGCGAAGCCGCAGGCAAAAGCTAATATTGAATAAACCTAATATGACAATCGGTATTAAAACATCATTAAATAATAGTATCTAATAATATTTTTGTGAAATACAAAACAAAAAAGAAAATTCAATATTTATCACAAATGTATATTTCCTACTATGAAATCCGAAGATCACTGACGACTATATTCAATTAACACATTAGAAAAATTTTTATTTTATACATTTCTAAATCATGTATATTAACATTTATGTATTTTTTATGACATAAAAATAAGTGCTTTTGAAAAAAATCTGTGTAAAACTTTCTATCACGACTAGGATCACTTTAACGCTTGCACGTTATCCGATTTATAATTGTTTTTATATTCTTTACATTTTATTACATTTTCTAATACTTATTATTACACTTTGGCATTAAGATTTGTTTAAATATACGTATTGTTGCCAACACCCAAACCCGTCTGGTAAGCCGATGCAACAAAAAAAAATACAAAAGATTATTAAGAATATTAAACATCAATTAGTGTTCGTCATCAAAAGGATTTCTGTTTACCTGATGGTCGTCATCCGGATAAGTATAAAGGCTAGGTTGATGTCCACTTATACTAGGCAATCCTACAGTATTCATAGGCGATATGGTATTACCATATTTATTTAAATTCTTTCCGGAGTTTTGTCGTATGATAGTAGTGTATGTGGGGGTGGATTTTGTTGGTATGTCCTTTATTCTGGTTGCAGCTCGATACGTTCCAAACTCGTCTGGCGGCGGTGGGAGTGAGAAACCATCTGAAGCT
The DNA here is from genome assembly GCF_012273895.1 of Zerene cesonia. Lineage (NCBI taxonomy): Eukaryota > Metazoa > Arthropoda > Insecta > Lepidoptera > Pieridae > Zerene > Zerene cesonia. The sequence continues at coordinate 5,518,316 of NC_052121.1, read as the reverse complement.
TGCGTTATTTCAGACGTTTCGTCGCTGATCTCCTTTTGTAATCTGTGTCTCGCTTTCCGCGGCATTGTGTAGAACGTGTTCATCTAAAATGTGAACGTTTATTAATAATTCTAAATAAAAAAAACTGAATTAAATCTCATCTTTATACATTTTTACTGTAAACAAATTTAAATTTTGTTGAATCAGTTGATAATATTAATTATTTTGTTTGTTAAATCGGTTAAGATGAAATTGGTTTTGGCAAACCGGAGGATTTCCTTTCCTAATATAACGTTTATTCTATCAATAAAACTAACATCATATTCGTGAATATCGTAACTCCTTCGAAGTATATTTACATAAACTTACCGGTTTAGGCACATTATAGTTTGTATCAGGTGGAAGATGCATAACGAGATGGTCACAGAGAACGTCCATCTCCTTTTTCCTGCTAATGTTTTGTAGCGAATGGACTCTACAACCAGCATGCCTGGATTCAACGCGTTTTGGCTCATGATCTGCAATATCGTGCAGATATCTCGCCGAGTGAAATGAGCTGGTTCTTCTCACATCACAGTTCTTTGGTGTGTACTTGCCCATGGCTCTCCGAAAGGACTCGGTTCGTCTGATGTTGCAATCGCTCCCGTCTTCGCTGTCGTTATAAGTTTCACAGTTAGATTCTGGAAGGAGGAATTTGTTGTGTTTATTAATTACATCAAAATATTTAAAATACCGGGGTGGGATATCACAAAAATAGTTTGTTATATAACGATATTATTGTTTATAATTGTAATAAAAAATTATCGAAATCAGTTCACCCAGACAAAAGTTCGGTATACATGGAAAACTCATTGTTTGGAAATCGTTTGAAGACTAATGATACCTATTAAATTATTGTAAATGTAACTAGAATTATTTTTTTCAACACAATTGCAAATGCTCTCAGTAGCATACAACAATTAACTGGTAATAATAAAATTTGGTAATCGTGTAAGATATATCTTACCATCAGTGTTATAAGCACAAAGCGGTGGGTCACGGCGGTCGCGCGGCATGTCGGCGCGCTCGCTGCGCTCGTGCGCGCACAGCACAAGCCCGCACGCGGCCAGCGCGAGCAGCGCTACACCGCCGCACAGCGCCAATGCGAGCGTTGTAATGTTCGTCACCGCGCTTATCGTGTTGCGGGCATCTGGTTTTATGTACATAGTCAGTAATGGAGCAAGTGGGTCGCCTGATGGGAAGCGTTACCACCGCTCTGAACATTTGCAGAGACGTAAAGTCAATTACAGAGGCCTTAAATCTCTGCAAATGGTTGGTCGACTTTAAAGGGGAGGAAATATGTAAGGATTAATGAGAGGAATAAGGGAAAGGACTAGGAGGGGTAAGGAAAAGGGATACGGGCAAAATAAAACCAAATATTGTGAATCCAACTCTAAATAATGGTTTTTTTAATAACTAATAAAACACGCTTTAATGAAAGAATGAACTAAATTGTATCACTTGATCTAATACAGAGTATAAGTAAGGATATAATTATAATTCGATATAATTTAAACTCGTAAAATTATAGTATCGTCACCGTATACGTGTACCTACTAAGTTTGAATTAAACTTGTCCGATTAAAGCGTTAACACATGTTTACTTACTGTGTTTACATGGTTACTTAATATTATAATAAAATGTAAAATTATCACGGCTAAAAACTAAATATTCTATAAAAATAATTTTTACATCTATACACAGTGGCGTAGCTTGGTAACCTAGGGCCCTGGGGCAAATAAAAAAATCGGGCCCACTGCTATCAAAACTGGCAAAGTTTTTTGAAGTAAAATCATTAAATATACAAATACTTTAAAAATTTTATGCAACTTTATCATCAGCCCTTTTTCGTGGATGGGCAGGTAATAAAACTATTAAACACTAGCAACATAAATTACAGTTACTACTTTACGAACTTTTCACAACTGAGTTACCACACTGTAAAAAATTTGCTTCTGAAGACTAACTCCTTAGGAGATTGGCCGATTATTAGTCGTTAAATAAAATCAATTTCGTTTCATTCATTTTCAAGCAGTTTGACTCAAGATTTACATGCGCAGTCGCATGAAAGCTCTAATGGCGTTACAACACACGTTCAAGTATTTGAGACAATTAAAAAATTGTTTTAAAGTAAATATTTGTTATGATTGAAGTAATTATAATAAATACTTATACGCCACTGTCTATAAATATAAATTAAATTTTGTTTCTGTCTGTATTTTTGAAATGACCAGTTTTTACTACATGTATATAAATATATTATATACGGTACATACAATATAATATTTTTTACAATTATTGTCTGTTTCGGCTAATCTGAAACGGCTGGACTAATTTTGACGGGACCTACTCTGGCAGACAGCTGATGTAATGAGGAAGAAAAGGAAAGTTTTTTTTGCCATATGCCCATTGGAACATGAGGATTCAAAGGAAAAACTATATCAAACTCGGTATATAGAGTTTTCCCAATTAATGTTTATCTTAATATAGAATAATAACAAATGTAATAATTTTTAAACATGGATTGTTTGTAGAGAGAGAGAGAGAGAGCTGCTTGTCCCTGTTTAATCGCGAAACCGGGAAGCTTATCCGAGATTGATCTTAGACATAGGAAATACCCATAGTAGATAGAGCCTCTTTGTAATGTTAGTGTAGATTATATAAAAAATTACTACGAATATTTTACAGTTTATCTCTAGCAATCATCAAAGTGCAATTTTAGTGCCGAAACTCGAAACACTTATTTTTCTACATTTACATTTGAATATAAGTTGTTTAACTCACCAATACTCTCATCAACAATGTCCTCTCTTAAGATTTCCATTAATTTGCTTTCACCTTTATCGTTAATAGCTACTAGTACAAATTTATAATCTTCTTTAGGTTCTTGGATCATAAACGTCGGCTCTTGATTTACGATAGAAAGGATTTGCTCTTCAGAATCTAATGACTTCACGGTGAACATAAACTTCTAGAAATAATTAAAAACGTCTTTAGGTCATAAGTGCACGTTTTAAATAGATGTAAAGAGTAATCCATGATAAGTATAAGTTAGCTACTAAAGTTACAGTAGATATATACATTATTTAATGAGCAACAACTTAGTTTGTTTTTACGCTTAAAATACAGGCATAGGTGATATATCTCTAACTATCGTGTTAGGAATAGGACTACAGCAAGATGTTTATTTCCTACTTAATATATATCCAAATTCATTGACTTGAACGTGCTGGAACATATTATTATATTGATCTTATTGACATCACGACCAAAAAGTAATAGAAATAGCAAGTATACAGATAACAAAAAACATTTTTTTGTTAACGACTATCCATACCTGCGGGAGGCCTCCATCATGTCCCGGGTCACAAGTGACAGTTATATCTCTTTGTGTGTTCTTCACAGCGACACAATTACTTGGTGGTTGGGGGATTGTTTCATCCGTTACCATGAACGTGCACTTGGTTTGCGGCAGATCACTGTTCTTTACTGAATTCAATCCCCAGCAGTATATTAATGCTAAAAAGGAAATATATCTCCGTATATATACACTCATTTATAATTTCTTAATAAGGAATTGCTTGAAAAGATTATTGATAGAAGTGTACTATTTGTTCAGAATCTACATAGCACGGCCCAATTTCAGATCTTAACTTTCCTATTACAATGTGTAAGTATATAAACATATTTATAGGTATGATGATTTGTAACTGGTAGCCCTTATTTTTAAATTGAAATAGTTAAAAACTTTCAAATAGTTAAAATTTATGTAAAGAAAGAGTCGAGCAATAAAATTGATACAAACTTGTAGTGCAATTCGGTCTCTGATAGACTAGAGTGTCGCCTTCAGTTTCCACGGTATGTGACTGGTTGGAGTGCAGCTTGGTGCCGTCCATCTCGCTGACGAGAAGCCAGCGGTAGGACGAGGGCTCCGGGTTCGCCTTCACTTTGCATGTTATGTTAATGCTGTCTTCGGCTACCACACCATACTCTACAACGCTTTCGTCCTCACAATACGGCGGGACTGATGAAATGGTAAGGTTACTTAATATTGTTTTAGTTGCATACTATGAACTTAAAAGCGCTATAATTGCGACTTTCTACCACTACGATTTTGAACATCAAATGTGGATTTTATATGAAAACCTGATTTATTTATTGTTGATTTCTAAAGAGTCTTTAGGTAATAAACAGTTCGTTTCTTACAGTTTTTAAGCAGATCTCATGATTTTCAGATATGTGCGCTAGCGTAGTAAATAAGTAGGTAAGTTTTGTTTAAATTGTACTTTTTCTATGGCAACATTTAACGAGCGATGAAACGATTACTTACACACGATATCAATGATAATAGGCTCGCTGTAGGAGGACCCTTCGTCGTTAGTAGCAGCGCATACGTATTCACCGGCATCAGCCTCGGACACCGCGGTTAACTCAAGACTTGGGTGTAAGGATACCATTGTTTGATCTGTAGTATGGCTTAATATGGATTCCTAAAAGTATTCAGTAACTAAAATTTTATTATATTTACTAGTCATATCTTTATTGATTTATTGATACAGAAATATATATTTTTTAAGTTCATGGCTACATGGCTTCATTATGAATAGATAAGCATAGAAATTGGCACGAATTGTCACAACAATTTTTATAAAATATGCTTAAATAATATTGAAAGCGAAATTAACTATTTTATAATTGGTATAAATCTTTGTCATACCTCATGAAACCAAATCAATTGAAAAACAGATGGGTTAGCTTCAAAACTACAATTCATGGACACGTTTGAACCTTTAATGACTGATAACGTGTTATTTTCCAAAGTATCAGTTATTGATATATGCAACTTCGGTGGATCTATAAAAAAAGGAGAAAAGTTAGGTTAATTGAAACAAATATATGAGAATATTTCTTAGAATGAATATGCGCTATTAGCTCTATAAATGATACAAAAAGTTTAGAAGTTAAAAAATGCAATAATTAGTAGGCTCTTTATTTTCTTCAATTGATAACAAACTCCATAAAATATGTTTGAAACTATAATTATCGGTAAGAATCGGCTACCACTTTAAACCTAAAACACAACTTAAAATCTAATAGCGTCACATACATCAGCTACTTACACAGGACAGTTAAATGTTGACCAATAGCACACACGTACTCCTCCGAGTCTCTGCGGTAAACCGGCACACAACAAGTGATACGAGACTCGTCATATTCAGCGGATATACTTAACTGAATCTCATTTACCATTAATTGTTGTGAAGGTTCCATCTAAAATATGATAATAACTATTAATTTAAAAAAAGCAACATAATAGCGTTACTTGTTTCAATTTGTTCGCGATTAATTATTCACTCCAATTATATAAATTGATAGATTCTTTTGAATCATCCCCTACTCTACCGCCTGCTCTAGTACAGTGGTTAACGCGTTTGCTTAGAACTAATGTGTTCTTGATTAGATTCCTAGTGTCTCAGTGTGGTAGGACACAGAAGACTATCATGGTCATCCAACTTGTCCGTAAAGAAAACCTATCAGTGAAACAGATGTATAATGTATGGGCAAGGGGGCACGGGTTTCACTTTTCTTTTAGATAAGGAAGACTATATTTTTAGGATTATAAATATAAATGCAATTTTAGAGTTTTTGGAGGAATTACATAAATGGAACCAGTAGACTGTAATGGGTAATACCGTGATATTCTGTTCTAGATTCAATAGCTGTGAATCATCCATTCTCCATATGACTGTTGGTAAGGGTCTGGCGCCGAGCACGCGACACTGTAACGTCAATACATCTCCAGAGTGGGCGCGTCCACTGAATACCGAGTCACTTTTCTCACTTCCTACTCTTATGGTCACCAGCTCTGGGGGTACTGTAATTGTAGTCTTAATGATTTAGTAAACACTCATTCGATTTAAAGTGCAAAGGGCCTAATTTTAGTTTCAGTGCATTAATTAATAAAAATGTTAAAGTACATAGTTCCATCCAATAGAGCAGAATCAAATACTTACAAAACATCTCAATTGAAATGTCAATACAAAGCGGAGGTGTTCTGTCATTATTTTTAGCAAAACAAGTAAACACACGTCCATGGTGCTCCCGGCTCAATGGACCGAATCTCAGATCGCCTCGGACACGTTGTTCTGATAGCGGAGTTGTTGTGTTCTTTAATAAACGTTGTTCCGACCACCAGGATAATGATGGTTGTGGTTTCCCTATAAATAAAATTACTGCCTATTCATCTCAACTTAAAGAGTATTCTAGCTAATATTTGAACTTGAACTTATTACAAATTCAATTACCTCCAAACGCAACACAAAAGAGATGTATAGTATCTCCAACGTAGTAAGGACCAATATTTCTGCTCGTATTCGAGCCAGCGTTGGCTGTCGCTACTCGAGTGCCATTCTCATGAATTACCCACAGTTTTTGCGGCGGTTCTATAAAATAGCCGTAAAAATCACAATTTTCAATTTACAAAGCTATATTTTTCAAAGTAGCATTGATAATTTGAAATATTTTGTAAATACATTACGTAGAAATAAAACGATACATAATTTTTTGATATTGTCTTCTAAATTTGCCTGTATAAATTAGTGTAGTTTAATTACGTTGGGGTGAAAATGTTATTTATCAATTATAGTCCAAGCATTACCATTATATTATTATCTATTTATGACATTCCACAGCACTAGCCTTACATGAACTAGTTTTTTTCAGGACAAGTGTCTTTCTAATTAGACCACAGTTTTTCCTCAAGTCATCGTGCATTACTTTTCTTTTAAGTTGTACAAGTACAAATGGACTTATATCACTTCCTTCTGTATAGGCAAATCTACCATCCTACAATACAATAAGATATATTTTTCATTAACTAAATAGTTTTCAAGCGCGTTATTTAAAAATAGGACTAACAAATACGAGTTTAGTAACACCTTGGTTTTCATGTTAATGACAATATTTACGTGCATAATTGTTAGTTTAAATGGAGTGAATGGTTCCGGCACCGTCAGCTTCCTCATTAAACTTGCCTACCAATTAGTCGAAACCGCGGCTCTGCCATTTCACTAGATGAGTAAATATTTGTAAATTTCCGTTAAGCTAAATTTATATCTTTAATCAGAAATACAGACTCATCAGTAAATATTTTACAAAGAATTATAGTCAGTGGTGGACTCTGATACATACAGTAGTTACGATCGTGTAGAGAACAATGAGTTTTTCTTTTGTCTGGGTAATTGCGATGTACATTTCATATTTATACAATTTATAATATATTCCCCAGAACAAGCAATTAATCTCGTATGTTCTTCCAAATGAAATAACTATTCGTTTTTATGAGAAAACATTTTTTTCACTATACGAAGGGAACGCGGCACAAGTCTTCTAGAATATATACGATAATGGCATGGCTTAAGCGAGCTGATAAAGAAAGTTGTTTTACCAATAACCGCCAGTTGCACGTATGTTTTTCGAGCAGGGCTACTTTTGAAGTCAGCGTTGCAGTGATAGAGACCTGCATCCGACGACCTCACTTTTAGAATTTCTAAGCTATCCAGTCCTTCTTCTTCTGAATTCAGTAATCGGTATCTGTTGCTTGGTGACATTATGCTGCCGGACCCCCCGCGAAGGTCGCGACTGCTGGGTCAGAGACGTTATTATAATTTAAAAGTGGTTTATTATCCAAGGCAAGTATTATGTTATCTGTGTCTATGGTAAACCAGTAATATAATTTGGTCATAAGTTTCAAATTACACTACAAAACAATAATTAATTGGTAAAATGTGAAGAAAATATAGGTGCTATGCTTAAATGTAGGTAGGTACAATGCACGCAACAAGTTCCAGTTTGAGAGAGTTAATCATAGTATTTGTAAATTGTAACCCTCCATAATGTGTGCCGTACTCGTGACATTGGCCTTGCAATACTTGCATCGGAGAGAAGGCAGGAGAAATAAATTATTTAATGGCGCCATTTGATTGGCATACTTTAATAATAACATTACAAATTTAACAGTATTGAAAAACTTAAATAAAAATGATTTACCTATAAAACGCTGTACTAGAACCGTTCCTATACCATGCCAATATGTTGAGTGTGTCGTCTTCTTTATCGGCGGTAACATTACATGGAAGCTCTGCGCTCTGCCCTAACACCGCTTCCACTTCAAGAAAAATAATTACGGAAAACGTTAAGCTTGTAATAACAAAGTATTATAGATAAATTAAACTAAATCATTTTTACAAATATGTTAGCTGAGCTTTCAAATTTATGCGGTTTCCAAGAGGCAACAGGGGTATTCTGTAGGTAATTTAATAAACTGGTGTCATCAATTTATATTTATTCAATTGATACGGATTGCAATAAAGGATTAAACGAAAGTTATTGAAATGAATCAGCAAAAAGTCGGTGACCGTTACGATTGAGTACTTTATGAAATCTCCAAATTAAAAGTGCATTTCATAGAAACGCATCAGAATCGCAAAGATCGTCATCTTTTTAGGCCGAGTAAATTTCCTCTACTAGAAAAAGTAGCAGTAATAAAATTAAAAATCGTTTTTACCTGTAATTACATCCTGGGCAATAACACAAGAACCAAACGAGGTAATCGCGAATAAACAAAAAGTCAGCATTTTTTACACTTTCGAGCAAAAAGAGAATATAAACCTATATGATCTCTTTAAAAAAATTGAAACATTATTTGGCAAACATCGCGATACGGCTCATGCATTGTTCGACTGAGCGAGGAGCGGACACGCGCTTCAATTGGCGCGCTTGGTTGCAATAAACGATGTCGTCGGTCCAGGGAACACAGGACTCCGCTACCGGCGAACACCTCCCGGCCGCTTCCGGAGCGCCCGGCCTCGTGACGTCACGCCCGCTTGATGCTCAAACAATGCCCGCCGCCCGCTTTATGCCAGCTCAACATTTACCTTACGCTTTTAATTGGGGAGGTCGAAACAATTGGGTCGCTGTACGGATTTACTTATCATGCAAACAGAAGTGTTATATTTTCAGAATTGCTTCCCAAGTTATTCATACAATGGTCAGTATAATTTTTTTGCAACTTTGAATTTAAAATTAAGTTTCCTGTCTAATTGATTATTATGTATCTATTAGTAACTGTGTCTTGCAGTTTCACCCGCGCGAAAAGGCTAGTGTTTCTTTAGTTGTATGTATTAGTTCAGTACAAAGCTATTTACTGCTAAGTATCATTAAAATTTGTTAAGTGGTTTTTGCGTGACAGAGTAAAAACATACATCCATATCTTACAAACTTTTTTATATTAGGCTGTAAGATTTGATATTAATTTGTGAGTATGATTGTTGGTCATTACCTAAAAATCCGTTTTTTTTTTATTTTTAATTTATTCGTTTCTAACACTGTAGTGGCACAATTTTACTCAAACTATCTATACTTATAATGAAAAAAAAAGCGTTTGTTTGAAGGCAGTAATCTCAGGAATCAACAGACAAACCGTTTTCAAAGATTCTTTCATTATTGTATATATGTGAATGATCCCTGTGTGCCTATGGGTAATATACTAAGACAAACAAAAAATAAATAAGTTCTCTCACAGCAGGCGAAGCCGCGGACGTGAAACTAGTATGTAGCTGTGTACAGGTGACAGGAATGAGGTGAGCTTTCTTATACAGGGGAATTTAATAAAGAAATAACAATAAAAAAAAATCGTAAAATAAATATTAAATCATGACAAACATTCAAGCAAAAAATCACATTTTTCCTCTTCATAATATGAGTGTATATTAATTATGTTTATATTATGTTTACATAATATTTATTTAAAGAGGAGGAATTGATTCTTTCCCCGAGTTTGAATTTTCTGTGAATAATATAATTTTAGAAATTAAAGAAACACACTAATCAATGAAAATTCAAGAATTTCGAGGTATTTATTGTTTTTTTTTTAACATCAATATGTTTTCATATTTAATGGCATCTTAAACTATTTAAAAACTTTACAGAACATTCTAATAACATTTTTATAAATGTCTTTAGGAACTTAGATTTGCTTCAATGAACGGACAAATAACACAGATAACACTATAATCACAGCACTGCCTACGGTCCCAACTACTATCTTCTTTTTTCTGTTACTGTTTGACGTTGAGGTTAACACCTAAAGAAATATTAAATCACATTATCTAATGAAGAATTCGCATAAATATTTTGTTATCACAACACATTCTTTTGCAATCTGAGTAATGTAAATAGAAATAGCTAAGTATAATGCATATAATTGCATGTTTTGTTTAAAATTACTCTGCCGTCTTCATTAAAAAGGGCACTACTAACATTTCTGCATTGGCACGAAAAGGCTTATATATGCAATTTTTTGTAACAATAGTTTATATTGTTAGAGTTAGCCTGAGTAGAAAGGACACAAACCTCCTTTTTTGAAATTGGTTACAAAATGTCTTTTCATTGTAACTTTTACAATTTTTCAATGGTCATAGGTTGGTCCATCTTATAAGTAGGTATATATCTTTAATCAACACACTTTTACACAGATTTGGTTTACTGCTGTGTTTTTTTTCAACAAAACAAATAATATTTTATATATAATATTCCTAACATTTACAAAATCTTAGTAGTGCCCTTTTTAATAAAGATGACAGTATTATATAAAGGTTTTTAAAATACCTTGAATTTTGTATGCAATGCTATATCCATTGAATTTAAAATATTAGTCATGTGACTAAGGGTAGTGAGGCACACATCAGAGGCATATTTGTCTTGGTGTAATAAACAATCTGTAACTTTCTTAGATTTCTTGAGTGCTATTGAGTTGGCCATCATACTCAGGTATATCCGATACAAGTGCTGAGAACTCTCTTCCAAAATATCAATTATCTCTAAAGGGCCCAAGAGTAAAGAATTATTTGAACTGCAATAAAATATTATTTGTGTTATATTAATTTTTTTTTTATAGTACAATCAGTGTATATATTATTCTTACGTTTGGAGAACTGTTTCTTGATATATTGGTAAGTTTTTAACTTCACTTAAGAGTTTGTCTCTTATAATTTTGTTGTCTACTCCTAATTTCATCAAGTCTTCATCATTTAACTCCATTAAGGTACATTGCCCAATGTTATGTTTCCTGTAACCAATTTATTAATAAAACATAACAAAATTGTGTTTCGTGATAGTATAGAATAAGCAATAAATTACTGTCCTAGTAGTATAAAATGTGTTACCTGAAAATAGGTAAGTACTCCTCGGCTCCTAATCCAACCAAGAGAGCACTTACAGTTACATCGAAGCCGGTAGGGTCAATTACATTGTCGGAAATCATTTTAGCCAGGACGGTGCTTTCAGAGTCCATTATTATTAGTAAAAAATGAAATAGACTTGGACAAATGACGTTAGCAAAATTCTCATTATCATCCTTTAATATATATTAAAATATGTGACTTATCAAATGAATTTCAATTCTATTTCATTGTTTATTTTGATTTTCAAATAACAATACAAGTAAAAGGTAAAAAATCTTATTTTTTGACATTGATATTGACAATGATATAATGAAAGATAAAATTTTGCTTTAGTTTCTTTACTCTTTGGTTGTGGTAACTGGCAATAGATAACACCGTGAGTGATAAAATGCTATTCACGGAAGCAATAATGTCGTGATTGTGTACGTCTTCATGTAAAATACGTAAATTTCTAGTCAATAGGAACAGTACCAGTGAATATGTCACCATTGCTAGCCATGAGGGTAAAATTTTATTAACAACAAATACTAAGTTTTCTCATTCATCAATTTTTTTTTCTTCGAAGGTATGCAATGATTTAATT